>NC_092512.1:67315659-67616259 GCF_047511675.1 Marmota flaviventris
GCATGTAACTAAAGATTCTCTTGAAAATGGAAAAGGAGAATGTCTCTCTTCAGGATGTAAAAGTCTGATTGTCTTCTTGACCCCAGGGTGGGTGGCTTTGCTTCACAAGTCCTGCACATAAATGACGTGAAAGAAGGTACACTAGAGCCCCACTCATGTGAGTAGGACAAGACATGTGGAACAAAATGTTTGAAAGCCTTAGAAAAAGAAAAGAAAAGCACTGGGGTCTAGGGGTAGGTGGTGTGGAGTGGAAGGTGGGCCAAGACTCCCTGGAGAGGAGAGGCTTCCTCAAGAAGGATCTACTAAGATTGTCCTGTGAACTTTACAGATTTGAGAAGGAAGGCTGCTTCCCCTCAGGAGAAGCCAGCAGGGAGAAGACCCAGTCTGAGTAGCTCATTTGCTTCCTTTCCTCAGCAGATGCCATCTTCTGCCTGGATTCCATTAGGGACTTGGCTTGAAACAGGAGACCCATTCTGTATGCTTTGCTGGATTCTTCATCATAGACTGTCATGGACTATACCACCCTGCTTTTTGAATATCAAAGTCATAACAAGGGGTTGCATTGTCTCTGCTACAACTTTTCTCAGAACAATGGATAATAACTGTTAAGAAAGCACATTATTCCCCAAATGTTGAACTTTACTTGAGCCCTGTGCTCCAGGAAAACAGACAATTAAGAAATCCTCCTATCCCTTTTGACACCAAAAGCCCTTTAGCAAGAATCCTGTCAAGTTGGTTTAGCCATGATCCTCCTTATCTCCAACACTTCTTAATAATTCCCCATCCAAACATCCCCACTCTATTCTTTGGCTATAAATCCCCACTTACCCACGCTGTATTCAGAACAGAGCATAGATCTATAATGAGATCTTTTTCCCTTTTGCAATAGTGACCAAATGCCTTCTGTTTTCCTATTTTATCATCCTCTGGTTTCCTTTAAGAGAACACCTGTGCACTGCTAGTGGAAATGTAAAATGGTACATCCCCTGTGGGAAACAGTCTGGATATTCCTTAAAAAAAATTAAACAGGCTGGGCACCGTGGTAATCCCAGTGGCTCGGGAGGCTGAGGCAGAAGGATCACAAGTTCAAAGCCAGCCTCAGCAAAAGCAAGGCACTGAGCAACTCAATGAGACCTTGTCTCTAAATAAAATACAAAATAGGGCTGGGGATGTGGTTCAGTTTTTGAGTGCCCCTGAGTTCAATCCCTGGTACAAAAAAAATTAAACAGAATTACCATAAGATCGAGCAATTCCACTATACACAAAAGAATGGAAAACAAGGTTTCAAAGAGATTATTTGTGCATCCATGTTCATAGCAGCAGTATTCACAATACTCAAAAGGTGGAAGCAACCTAAGTGTCTATCAATGAATGAATGAATGGATAAATAAAATGTAATTTATTCATTTTGTGCAGTTGTACAAAGGAATGAAGTTTGAACACATTCTACAACATGCATAAACCTTGAGGATCTTACACTAAGTAAATAAACCAATTATAAAATGACAATATTTATGGTTCCACTTCAATGAGGTATTTAGTGTAGTCAAATTCATGAAAAGAAAGTAGAATGGTGATTACCAAGGGCTAAGGAAGGGAGGAATGGGGAGTTGTTATTTAATAGACACAGAGTCCCAGTTTTCCAAGACAAAAAGGATTGTGAAGAACGACTGCACAGCAACGTGAACATATGCAGTAGTACTGAAGGGTACACATAAATATGATTAGGATGGTAAATCATGTGTGCTTGGCCACAATTTAATATTTAAGAGAAAAAGAACCCCCCCCCCTATACTTTTACGTTCTTAGGCTTGTTGCAAAATACCACTCTTCCCTATATGATTTAGATGAGGGATGACCTCCTTGTTTACCTACGACAAGACCAAGTATAGACCCTTCAAATTTATATTCTTTGCCTCCTAAGTGAGGAACGAAGTGGCTGCTTCTCTTAACAACGGGGCAAGACAATTGCCAATGTTAGTTGACCAAACTTCAGTCAGGTTTCACCCTTTCCCATAAACCTGGACCTTGACCTGCCGTTGAATTAAGTCAAGTGGTGGAATATGGAACAGAACTCCTTTAAGGACCCCTGGCTAGCTCTTCCATCATGCCTGCTGTTTACACATGTCCCTGCATACAATTCTTGCTAGTCTCATTTGCTTCTTCCTGTAAGAGAAAGCTCCTTCTGCACAGTCTTTGAGAAGCCTATGAATACTACTGATGGAGAGTTCTCCCTATTGAAAAAGACTTTTGAATAAAATCTCTCCTTACCTAAGTCCAGATTTGTTTTTGTTTGACACTTACAAAGTATGAGAATAACGTTTGTCCCATTTAACATATGGAATATAGTGAAATGATATTTAATGCATGAATTGTTTATATACAGTAGGTAACACATATAATTGGAATATGTGAATCTATTTGTGTAGTGTATACATACATATATATTTAAGTGTGCTAGCTAAACTTCAACATATTATTTTCCTAGGGTATTATAATTTTCTTTGTAAATATTTTATCTGGAAAACTACTATTACTCAGTTTTATGGGCTTTTTGAAAATTGGAAATATAGTTTAGGTAACTATTCAATAAGACTCAAAATCATTTGTATAGGAGATAAAAAGTTGGTCTGGCCTTTCAATATGGAATTTTATCTCTAGCTTATCCTAAAACTTGTACTTCTTTGTTTTGATTTTATGAAACCATGAACTAGGGGTGAAAAAAAGGTGTTCTCTGGAGTAAAAATTAACACTTTATAATCGGTAAAACTTACAAGTATTCTTATTTTAAATTCATAATGTTTTAAAATGCTTTCCCTTTGACTTTTAAATTGCAGTTTGTGCAAGCCTTCTGTCAGAATTCCACATAGGGAAATTATAATAAATCAGTAACCACAATAATTAACCCAGCCAACAGCCTTACCAAGAGCACAGCCATCAACGTAGCTTAAGGGGATATTAAAATAGCAACAGATTTTCAAGGTCAAATCTAAATATTTTTATGCTAGGGAGAGACCCATTCTGTAATTTTCCCTTTTTATTTTATTTTTTCCCCCAAGCATCTTTGTATATTTAAAGAGTAATTTTTGAGAAAGTCATAATGTTCTGCTGACACTGGTATCTAGAAAAACAAAAGGTTTGTATTTAGATAGATCCTTCTATTTTTTTATATTAAAATTTCCATATATTCACTCACTTATTTATTGAGCACTATGTAATAAATATTCAAGAGTGTCAGGTGACTGTACACAGAAATACCCTCTACAGTATTGTTTTTTTCTTCCTGCCTCCACCTTAGTTCTATTTAAGGCAAATTACTCAGATTCTATAGCCATCCATTCCCACTGTCCATAGGTTTGAGGGACTTTGCCTATTTATTCACTTTCTGGTTTCCTATGCTCTTATGCAGAAATCTCAGGTGTGGGATACACTTCCTCCCACGTGATTTTCTTTGCTCTTAGCTTCTAGATCATCTAAAACTCATTTGCATATTGAGCTAATTATATTCAGGAAGGGTTGATTGTACTTTTCTGAAAAATCAGCAAAACTTTTTCTCTGCTATCAACTTTTGAATGTTATTGGCCCAAACTTTTTGAATGTTATTGGCCCAAACAGACCTAGTGAACTATGACACTATCAGTTCTAATCCCCTCTTATCCCAGATGAGGAACTTAGGACAAGAGAAATTTAATGTCTGTTCCACACCACTTAAATGACACAGTTGGGATCTGGACCCTAGTTAAAGCCACAGGCCCACATGATTGATAAGGTCAAGAACATGGCAGAAAAACTAAATCATTGATGATGATGATGATGATGATGATGATGATGATGATTTTACTGTGCACAAGGGACAGAGGGAGAGATTGAATTTTAGATCCAAATGGCTAGATGTCTTGATTCCCTCGATAGTGCCAGACTCTGTATTCTGACACTGGGATAAAGTGGTGTTATTAGATAGGTGGGAACCAAGTGTAAATAGATGGTCTATAGGACCTTTCATCCAACTGGATCATTCTGGCATTTTCTATTGAATATTTTATTCTTCCTGGCTGGGATTATCATGATTAGAGTTTCTTAACTTGAAACAAAGCATCCCAATTGACTGTCATCACTTTAGCAGCTCCAGGATGTCAGATAGACAAAATGCACCGAAGAAACACTCGGTGGCCAGCTTGTGTGAAATCAGCTTTAAAAAATATGCAGAACTATTGTGAATGGTGGCATTGCAAACTATGCAGTTGTACAGGCCTGCTTCTCAGAGAAGCATCATATACCAATGATTAAATGAAAAAAAGCAGACTATTTGTTTGATAATAAAATTTGCATAGTCAAAGAAGAACTTGGAAGAAAGTATGGCTCTGGAAATTTGTACAGCCCCAGGGAGCAGTGTGGCCATCATCGATTAGTCCTGAGGACTGATCATGGTGGGAGTATCTGACCCTCTCAGGATTTTGGTTGCCCTTCCATAAAAATAATGCATGGATGTGCTTTAGCGACCTTCCAAAAAATAAGATCCATTTACTAGTTTGCAAAACTAAGAGTTTAATTGTGAAGACTATCTTAACTTTTTCTCCCCATGTTTTCTCACATCTGAAAAATTTATAGTAACTATCTACTCATATTTCAAAGCAGTCTTATTCCTTGAAATCTCATAGAAAAACAGCAGAAAATTCCAAGAAATGTCTTACTTGGGTAATGGTTACCTTAAGTATAGCAGACAGAGTTCAGATGCCTCATCTCAGACCATCTCTGGGGCTTGCGAAATCTGTTTGTTCATTTCTCTGGGAGACCCTTTCTGTTCTTGCATCTATTGCAGTGTGTTGTGATAAATAATGCAGGGCCTTCCCAACAGTTTCCTTAGCCATACGAGGGGTACATTTTAAAAAGAGAACAAGCAGACACAGAAATGGAAATTAACCCCAGGCCTGCCAGCCTCCATCAGGAATAATGGCGTCACATAATTCCAGGGTTAAATGAGAAGTAGGTGCCTTTTTTACTGAGTTCGGCTCTTTGTCCTTGCTTTAGTGTGTCATTGTAGCAACTGTCATGTAAGGTTAATGACAGCCCCTCATTACCCTTGTCAAATATGTAATAATGTGGCCCAACAACGGGTCTGAATGGCTTCTGCTTGTCAGACCCCTATGTTTTGCCTAGCAGATGGTCACTGTGTTTGGAGAGGCCCTTGCTCAGATCCATCACACTGATATCCTGAACACGTGTGTGCGGGAAGCATTTTCCCCTGATGGGACAGTGTGTGGCTAGAATACTAATTGAGCACAGCAAGCCAACTGCAGACTTCACCCTCCCTCCTCCCCCAAATCCCTGTTAGTGTTCTGTTCGGCTCCAGGGGGAAAGAGAGCTGATAGGACTTTACTTGTCTCTCTCCTGCTATTATTTCCGGCTTCACACAACACTTTTTCAGCTGTGATATGCACCCGTTTTCAAACCCTTTATTTGGATCACTTTAGATGCAGCACCCATGAAATTTAGACACATTCTATTCTCAGAGTTGTGGAAACAAAGGGGGAGCAAGCCTCACTGGGGAAAGTGGCAGGGGGCAGGGTTTACAGGAGAAGAGCTGCAGCCTAGGTGGCAGGAAGCTAGAATCCTAGCCTTGACCTTGAGCAAACTTGGTTGATGCTCCTCCCCTGGCAAGGTTGCCTGGCTGAAGGAGGTGAGAGAGACACATTTAAGACCAATGTAGAAAGGATTCTCTATCGCGCCTCTGGGATTCACCAATTGAACTTTGCTGTTCTCCTCCTTAGTGATTTTTCTTTTTATATTAGGTCACTTCCTTTCTAAAAAAATGAAGTGACTCTCAGTCGCTTTAAAAATTGACTTAAACTTGAACTAAAATCTGCAGAGGTAGTTACAAGATAAGCTATTCTTTTTCCCTTAATAATCTGTTCCTACCATTTTTCATGCTCCAAATACTTCATCAGATACAAATATATCTACTTTTTCTATTTTTTCTTGGCTTCAAATCTTCGCTTAGGTTTAGGCTTTCATGAAGCTTTCTGTTACTCTCTCTAATTAATCCGTATCCTTAAAAACACTTCTTTTCAAAGAAGATCTTTCCAAATATATTTTCCCACTTACTCAACAGAGCTCTGAAAACCTCTGCTTCTCTAATATTCCCAATAGACAAGGAATTGCTTTACTTATTAATAAACATTCAAAAACTAGGACTGCAGTTGTAGCTCAGTGGTAGAGCGCTTGCCTAGCATATGTGAAGCATTGGGTTCAATCCTCAGCACCACATACAGAGAAAGAAAGAAAGAAAGGTAGGTAGGTATTGTGGCCATCTACTACTAAAAAACAATTAAAACCAAAAACAACAGACCTTGGAAACTTAGGAATCATTCTTTGCCACTTTTTCATTTTAAAGATGAAAAAGTGCATTGGTTAGGACCAAGTTCAAAGACCTACACCTAGATCTTTTGGTTCTGAGTTTATTTAATATCTTTCCACTATAGCAGATGGCCCACTCCCTGGATCTTTCCATTGAAGAGCTGCCATTATCATTTGTGTTTATGTTCTCTCCCACTAGAGATCGCAAACTCCTAGAGGGCAGATGAAGCAGTGTCTTTCTGTTGGGTTCTGACACATCTGTGCAGTTCTGTGGGCACAAGGGCATAGACATGTCTGCAAGTCACAGGTGAAGGCCAATTCCCTTTGTAATCTTC
This sequence comes from Marmota flaviventris, assembly GCF_047511675.1. Classification (NCBI taxonomy): domain Eukaryota; kingdom Metazoa; phylum Chordata; class Mammalia; order Rodentia; family Sciuridae; genus Marmota; species Marmota flaviventris. Next base: position 67,322,349 of record NC_092512.1, read on the forward strand.
GTGGCATGTTAACACTTTGCCAGTATATGTGTCTGCACTTCTCTCTTGGTACTCCCTAAAAAATGACTCTTTCTTCCTTATCTTTTTTTGTGACCTGCCCCTGGGATCAGTGAGTCACTGTGAAGCAGTCATCATGAGCAAAATGTGTTAGGACTCAGTGGGCAGAGAAGCCCACAGTCTGGCAGGTGGGTGTAGAGTGTCCTGCTGTCCCCTGGTGGTGGAAAAAACCCACCTCCACATACACCTTGCATGGTCTTAGGAGTGATGATGTCAATTGAGGGGACTTCAGCCATTCTTTCCAGGATGAAAAAAGGAAATAATCCTCAGGCCCAGTTTCCCAGAAGGAAGATACTGTTTCAAATGATTTTAGAATTAAAATTTGCTGAGTATTTTTTTTTCTTTTTTCTTCATCAAACAGTGGAAATGTTGGCATATGCCAAGTAACTGCTTCCTAAGTGAGATCTCAATGGCCATAGAATACTTCTGTTTTCTCTTTGATTTCAGATATGTTTCCCTCAAATGATTTTCTCATATTATTTAATTTAGTTGCATTCTTGCTCACAATCACACAACACATACACATAGGCATTACTTCTGTAGCCTTTCTAAGCCATAGGAATTATTTCCTTTGAATAGCATATATGATATATCAGAAATGTCAAAAAGTACAATTGCAAAATGATGTATAGCTGTCATTTTTCAGTTGTACGTTTTTGTCTTTGAACATTTGTGGAGCATCTAATATATCAGGCATCACACTAAAATTCATAAAGAAATAAGGTAAAATTTCTGGTCTATAAGCATTCATTATCTAGTGGTAGAGGCAGATATTAAACAGATAGGACTTATCATTCAGATTTATCTTTTCCCGCTCCATATGTTGCCCAATCAGATTTAATCCTCTTTTCCTTATCATCTCCAAATCTTACCATCTGCTTTCAGGAATTCTTGCTCTATATTCTGAAAACTTCCCTATATTCCTTAACTTATCTCTGAGTGCTGTCTCCTCTTCTGATTTCTTCATTGGCACCTGACCATTCCATAAGTACTTTCCTTTTCTTATTAGGAGTTCATTGCTTATTTTTTTCATGCCATAGTAACAAAAGGCTGAAGTTCATGTCAGTGTCCTTGATCTCCATGGCCAACATAAAGTCATTATTTCTGTTCCACTTTATAAAAATCTGACTCTATCCTACTCCTTTTGACTTTATACCATCTGGTGAAACCACCTGCCTCTTCTCATTGTGTGGTCTGCTAATCTCTTGGTAAGAAACCCCTCATTTTTTTTTTTTATGAGTTCTGGATCATGCAGACAGCCACAAAGAAGACCTCTTGCACATTCTGACCTTTTGGTCCTTGGCTGCTTATTCTTAGTGACTCTTCTGAGCATGCCCTCTCAGCCACCTTCTCCCATCACACTCTGGGTCTTATCACACTTGGGAATCATTCTACATTTAATATATCAGAACAAATAACCCATTTCCTTCCATCACCTTCCTCCTACATATACCCTGGAAGTATCAATATATAGGTTCCGACTATCTATTTTCCTTCTGATTTTTTCCTGGCTCCACTCGGTTCTATTCTGGTGAGGATTAAATGGTAAATCGTTATAATCGCTCTTTTGCAAAAGCCTTCAATTGCTTTGCCCCTGTTTTCATCCACCATATTTTCCATCCACAATATTTCTTGGCAAAACCCCAAATCAGGATAAATCCAACCATCTGTCTCCCCTGTGGCTACATCTGAGCAGTTGATTGTCACTGGTGAAAATTATAAACTGGCCAGAAAGGTTTTCTTTCGATTGTATTCACACAATTTCAAATGGGTACTTAACGTGGCACCCAAATTTTCCCATGTTTCTCTCTAGTAAGCTGGCCTCAAAAGACCACTCATATATCTCTTCCTCTCTCTTCATCCTCTCCCCATCTTCTTGAGGCAAAGAGTTTTTGCCCAATATTTCTGCTCCAGTTTTGGACAACTCCCATTCATTACACTGCATACATAGTGATTTAAAAAAAATGCAAGACATTTGTAAAAAAAATTCACTGAAATTATGTACCATCATAGCAAGACAAAACGCAAGCTCCTTGAAGTAGTCTGGCCGCAGCCTCCGTGTCTACGATGTTCCTCACCACTCCGTCACTCTCTGGCCAGAGCCCCACAGCTATTGGCCTCCCTTTGGCTCCCAATCACATGGCCTCTGTCCCTTTTGACCCACTCTTGCTGTCTTCCCTTAGCCCAGAGGACTCCCCTTTCCACCTCAGGTTCAATGCTGCTTCCTCAGCAGGACATTTCCTGAACCCTCTATTTCAAATTCTTCTTTTCTCAGCTTCTCTTCAGCACACAGTTCTCAATCTTGGTAGCAGCTTCACAACTGATAATTTACACTTATAAATGTGAATCCTTTTTTAATTTTTGTGGTCTTCTTCCATTGGGGTCTATGAAAGAAAAATCTGCTGTTTGGTTCATCATTGTCTACTCATCATATAATACAGCTATTGCTATGTAGTAAGACTTTAGTGAATATTTGTTGATTGAATGAAAAGTGTTATGAACGAACTACTGTTCAAAGTGCCTATGGCCTGGGAAAATTGGTGGTAGGAGTTTCATTATAGAATTATCAGTTGAAGGGGAAATGTGTTGGTTTCACATGGAAAGAAGGAAATGGGATTTGAAAGAGGGGCCATACTAGAAAACCATGGAATTTTAAAAACAGTGATATGTCAGTTTAAAGATCTATTCACTGTAGTAAAAAATATGCATATCCTGGGGGGAAGAGTTGGAAGTGCCCGTGGGCAGAATAAAGTCCCCACTCAAAGATGTCCATATTCTAATCCCTGGAAGCTATGAATGTACGCTATGTGGTACAGCAGAATGAAGGTTGCAGATGTAAGCATCTGTTCATCAGCTGAGATGCAGAAAGCATCTGGACTTTCCCAGTGAATTCAATGGCATCTTGAGAGTGTGAATGTGGAAGGGGGAAGTAAAAATGTCACTGTCAGAGTGAACTGATTTGATAACGACTTGATAGTAGTTGCTGATGCAAAAGTGGAGAAGGCAGTCTTGAGCCAAAGAGAAGTTTGAAAAACCAAAACACACACACAAAAATGATTCTCCCCCTAGAGCCTTCAGAAAGAAGGAACACTGCGCTCCTGATACTGTGATTTTTATCCCAGTAAGACATATTTCAGTCCTATGACCTCCAGAACAAAAAGTCAAGATGATAAGTTGGTATTGTTTTAAGACACTAAGTTTGTGGTAGTTTGTTATAACAGGAAACTAACACAAAAATGAATCTATGGATATAAACTGAAGGCAGACTGTGAGGAGACTTTCCACAAAGCTTTGCAAAGTGGGCAAACAGTGGGTATTTTAACACGTGGAGACGGTGCAGTCAGCTTTGTCTAATGGGAAGATCCCTCTATCAGTGTAGAGGCACACAGTGCCGGAGATACGAGAAGAGGCAGACCACTGTGGAGGTTTCTAAAATCATATAAGTAGTTAGGAAGACCTGAAAGGAAGGCTGAGAGGCATCTTTATCATCATGAATTTTTATTTAGCTCTATGTGTTTATTGTTGTTTTTCTCAATCTAGACTAATAGATCCTGAAAATAGTTTTTAAAGATGTGGTTTGTGTATTTCTGAATTCCTAATAGTAGCTGCTCAATAAATGGTGGCTGATCTTATAGTGGACTAGAACCAGGCAGGTTTCCTCACTTCTCTGGATCTGTGTGAATGAAAGAGATGGTGGGAGGAATGTAAACTATCAATCATCATTTTTTCATCTAGCTGTCAACCATCATTCTTCCACCAACGGGCTCCATCTTCTGTGACCATGATTTTCTAGCCTAGGAAGCATAATAGCAACTTCTGCTCGCCAAATTAAAAAAAAAAATAAATGAATGCAATAAACTTGAAAAGGACATTGATTATTGGGAGAGGCAGCCCTCATTCTGAGGCTCTCCATTCAAAGCAGAATCCTCAAAACACCATTGATCATGTAACATCTGCCCATCTAACTAGAGCTCAACTGAAATCACTGGGACCTTAATTTTCCTCTGCTTTTGGAGAGCGTGTGACAGAGGATTATAAAAAGCTGTGTGGTGGATTAGTTTGTAGCTGCTTTCTTTTTCCCTTGTCTAAACTACTTAAAAAAAAAAAAAAGACAGCTGTGGAATGAGCCAGTTCAGCAATCTGTTTCTTGCCTATCATCCTGCCCCACTATCTGTTGTGTTCCTCTGGGAAGGAATCCTGGGGACTAGATGGCAGGAAATCACAAGCAAATTCTAGAGTGTCTTGGGGAGCGAGGGTGGGCAGGAAAAGCACAGTGTAGAATGTAAAATGCCATAGTGGAGTCAGTTGCTCCCTTGGGACTCACTGTAGGAAGCTGGCCTTCCTCCTTGGGGACTTGGGCTTTTGGAATTAATTGTTTCCATTTTATACAAATACTTCACCCAGAATGAAAGGGAAAAAATAATGCAACCACAGGCTTCCTTTATAAAGATAAATATGAACACTCCCACATGCAGACCGGGGAAATCACCCAGCATCATTCAGTGGGCCATCAAATGATCAAGTGTCTTCAAGCCAGCAGTTTTTGAGTGACAGCACTGTCCCTTGCAAGGGAGCCAGAATGGTTTTGGTGTCTACATATGAATCCTGGAGAATGCGTATTGCAGCCTGTGGGCACACCTGCCTGCAGGTGTCAGGCAAGCCAGTGAACTCACATTGTCCCGTTCACTCTTGGTGACTCTTCTGTAGGCAGCAGTGGAACCTGGATCTGTCTTGTCCAGAGTAGAAGAACTCAGCTTCTAAACTGCAGAGCTGTATAAGTATCACCCATTCAATTGCTCCAAAACTTTCCCAAAATATAATACCCCAGTGTTTTCTTAAGACTTGCTGAGTGGTTCTTGATGCTTCTGGCCTGTCTTATTTTCTAACTTTAATTTCCTTCCTTCTCCATCCCCCATCACAGACCCTATGCCCTGATCCCCTGTTTTAGGAACACAAGCTGCTCTTCTACATTGTGTGTCATGCCTTGTCTTGTTCCTTTACCTGGCATTCTTCTCTGTCCCCTTCTCTATTCAAGAAACCTACTCCTTCTTCATGTCTCTCTGAGACCCCATATCTTTTATGAAGCCAGACACACATCTTAATACCTCTTCCTCTCCAATCCAGCAGACTAAATTACTACTTTCCCTGAGCCTCTACACTGCCTCATTTACACTATTATTTTTAGCACTGATTCCACATCTGACTTGTATAATGTGTTTCTGGGTATCTCTCCCACTGGAGTCAGCGAGACCTCTAGGGGTTGGGGTCCTTTTGATTTTCATTTTTGCCAACCCATAGAGACCAATATGATGCCAGACACAGAGTTCAAGTGATACATGTGGCAGGGAAGTAGATCTAAGTCAATTCCCAGGGGCACCAGCCAACCCTCTCCTCTCCTCCAAGCATCTCTCAGAATGAGTTATTCAAGGAAAGGCAGGAGGGATTGTTATCAGTGACAGCAATGTGTAGAAGGTGTCTGAATGGGACCCAGGGTGAGGTTCACAAGAAACGTGTACATAAGGGGCTGCTTGTGCCTTGCTTTCTTGGTTGTTGAAATGCTGCTGCAAAACAAGACAAAAAACAAAAAAAAAAAAAATGTGGATGTCACCACATAAAAGATAGAATGCAATATTTTCCAGAAGCAAAAACTGAAAAGGTATTGCTTCAGGTATTCTTACTCATTGAAGGTCTATCAGCTTTTGAATTTACAAATGGATGTCAAATCAGTTTCCAGTCTCAGTTTGGAGGCATTCGTTTTTATCCATTATGTGCTATCTGGAGAGCAGGAAATGTTATGTCAAAGTCATGTGCGTGTGTTCATTTTTGTCCTCCTCCTAAGGAGAAAGGCACTTACCAATTTGGGTACGAGGGTTAAAAAGAGCAAGATAATAACAACAAGCAACAATTGCATAGCAATTTGCAGCCTACAGGCCCTTCAATCTGCTATTGCATTTAACCCTCAAGACAATCTTATGAGGCTGGTATTATTGCCCCCACTTTGCAGAGGAGGAAACTCAGGCTAATGATGTTTAAGTGACTTGTCTAAGGTTATATACAAGCACCAAGACTGACAGAATGTTATTTATTCAGAGTAACATAGAGTGAACTGAACTCCAGTATGATTATACCAGACTTTTTGTGCTAATAATATACAGTCCTTACTGACTGCTGACAATGTTGCAAACCCTATTCTGAGTGCTTTACGCATATTAACTCATTTAATCTCCAAACGACCACATGAGGTAGGAATGGTTATTCCTTCCCTTATTTTAAGATGGGAGAACTGAATTTCAGAGAGGTTGTGTACTTTGGTCTTGCATACTGATGACTGGCAGTGTAAAGGTTTGGACTGAGGTAATCCGGCTCTCAAATCCATTCTATTTAAGTCCTTTCCAACCAGGCAGGAGAGTCTGCAGGGAGATAGATTGCCAATGTGTGGTGGTGACTCTGATGAGTGGTAATGGAATACTTTCTTCCTTAAATAAATGCTTATTGTTTTAAATGTAAGACTTTCAAGGTCAACCAAACACATTTTAGAGACAGAATAAGTTGCCAGGCTGCAAGTCCTTACCTTGCTCCTAGGTATGACTTTACCACTCTTATTTCTAGATCCCATCTCCCCATCTCCCTCTTCTGCTTGCCCATTTCCCAGCACCACACCCAGCATGAATGAAGGATTTAGGAAAATATCTACTGAATGACTAAAAGTGATTCCTTCAATGTTGAGCTATTTAGCAGTTGGGGGAAAATGATTCTATTTAGAAACTAGTGAACTTGGTTATATATTTATTCCAAATGCTATCTCTGCAGTCAGGTTGAAACATTTTTTCTTCTCTCTCTCTTGTTTTTTTCTAGCCAACTTCTCTCTGTCTCTCTCTCTCTCTGTCTCTCTCTCTCTCTCTCTCTCTCTCTCTCTCTTCTAGCCTTTCTGGACTTGGCTTAGATGCCTCTTGCTATCAGAAGGGTTTCCATCAAGTCTGGATTAGATGCCTGTTAGGGGAACATGTAACTCCTCTATTTTATCTTTGTTTGGTGTCTGCAGTACTCATTCAAATTCCTCTCTAACATGGTCCATGCATGCACACATGCAGATTATTATTTCCATAAAGTCAAAGACAGTATGTTTCATTCTGTTTCTTGGGAGACTAGAATGGTAGACATTTATTAGGTATGTGTTGGAAGAATAAATGAACAGGTGAATAAATTTTAGCAACAGTCACTCGGGGAAGTTCATTGATGAATAGCAATGTAGAAACAAAACAACTTATCTTAGCTCAAGAGTCAGTTATAAAAGTCCCCCCAACAAAATTATCTAGTATTTAAAGGACTGATAATAACAGCAGGCACCTTCCACCTTGCTGAGTGCTTACTGTGGCTCCTGACTCTTATTATTACTTCTTATTTTGAGGTTGTTTTTTTTTTTATATCTGTTTTTTGATTGTTTATTTGGTTCTGTTGTTTTTTGGTGTGGGGGTGAAACACAGGGGTGCTTAACCATTAAGTTACATCCCCAGATCTTACTTATATTTTATTTAGAGATGGTTGCTGGGTTGGTTAGGGCCTCGCTAAGTAGCTGAGGCTGGCTTTGAACCTGCGATCCTCCTGCCTTAGCTTCCCAAGCCGCTGAGATTACAGGCCTGTGCCACTGAGCCTGGCTGTGTATTTAAATCTGTTCTAATCCCTATCTGGCTTGGGGTTGGATCTGCCTTCTCATGCTGCTATGGATTTTGCTTACTATTTCTAAATTTCAGAGATTGAAATTGGCCACACAGACAAAAAAAAAAAATCATCTCTTCCTGATGAAAATTTCCAGGTAATTTCACTTCATAAGTTCTTTTACTGTCTTTCCGAGAGCATATTTTGTTGGATGGAGAAGTAGATATGTAGAAGGAGGAAGATAGAAGGTAGGCTTTGGCATCATCTCTAGAGGGTAAATAAAGCTAGGACATATTCAGTGGAAATTATATCTTGAATGGTTTTTACTATAGATGACATTGTTGTTTCAGTTAGATTAATACTATTAGATTATCATCTAGACTAATTAATATTTATTTACTTTGGTTTATGTTTATTTGGGTCTCAGCTTTCAAACTATGACTTTGAAAATGTACTTGGATTAACAGAATTAATATTCTCACAAGCCAATGATACTGTGTTCCATCTAATATCATGTTATAAAGATTTTTTTCCTTAATTCATTTACTTCTGAAGAGACCTTTTTTTTTTCTTTAATGAAAATCAAACTGTGAATGTGAAGAAAATTTTGATTTTTTGATGTCTGTTTAAAGATAATTTCATGCTGGGTGTGGTGGTGGCAAACATGTCTGTAATCCCAGCCACTTGGGAGGCTGAGGTAGGGAGATTGCAAGTTTGAGGCCAGCTTTAGTGAAACTAGGTTTAGGGAAACACCACCTCAAAAAAAAAAAAAAAAAAAAAAAAAAAAAAAAAAAGACTGGGTATTAGGGTATTAAATGGGTTTAAATACATAGTATCACAAAATAAGTAAATAAGACAATGTTACTATCTATCTTATATTTTACATTGTTCAAATCACCAGATTAAATTACCTTCACAAAATTGCAATTTTTAGCATTAAGCAAAAATTCAACAATCAATGGAAATTTATTCTTCTCTGTCATATGTTTAGTTAGTTGTGTTTGGGTCTTTTCTGATGATACATAATTTATAATTTTCTAAGTATATATATATAATTTTTTTACAAATCTATCCTATTCATATAGATCCAAGTAGAGTTCTTCATGAAGAATTCTTTTTTTATTTTACAAAAATTATCTTCCATACTGGATTTTTATCTTTTTAAAGATAATTTATGGTATGGTATCTCAAGAGAAAACCTTACATTATACATATTATCTTTCTTCATCCTCATCTTTTCTAAGTTGGATTTTATTGCCTAATTGTGTAACAACTTTCAACTTTTCAGAATTAAAAAAAAAATTCTGAAGAGTTTTAAGAGACATAGGTATGAGAGATTGCTAATTTGCCTCCAATATTTGTTCTTTTCTTTCCTGTTTATCAATAACTCCCCAATTTGTTATTGGGTGGCTTTAATACAGATTACATTGCCAAGGTTCTTTGGTGGGGATGGTCAAATGACTATGCTTTGGGCAGGAAGAAGTAAGGAGAAGTGTTACACATGTGACTTCCACAAATGTCTTTCTGGGCAAAAGCTAATTTTCTTTACTTTTTTTTTTTTTTTTTTCAAACTCTCTTCCTCCTGGTTAGAATGTGGACAGGAAGGATAAATCTTGAGCTACCTTTTCTGACTGTGAGGTGAAGCCACTGTTTGAAAATAAATAGTAGAGTCATGATAGAAGTTGAAGTCACCCGAACATCCTTGATGTGTCCACCACTGGACTTTGCTTGAGATAGTAATACCCTTTGTTCTATTGAAGCCCTGCTAGAGTGTATTTTCTGCCATTGTTTAAATTTATCCTTAAACATTATAAGGAGCTAGACTGGATTTAATGAGGCCTTCAAAGGTGGCTGTTCAGAGTTGTGTTGTGAAATCATTTGACCTTGTTGAAGTTTCAAAGGTGGACCCATAGCGGGCAGGGATGCACCCACCTAGGGGCTTCTGTGAGGTTGAGCATCCAAAGTGATAGGTATTGTCAGCTGGTTTCCCTGGAGATATAGAAAGGCTGTGTTCAGAGGAAGCATGAGTGGTAGCATCATTCTGACACGGTTGGCAAACTTCCTTGAAATAGTTTGAAGGAAGAAGGTATCTGCACACTCATAGCTATCAACATTTCATATTCACATTTTGACCACAAGTATGTGTTTGCTTGACCCCAAAGCAAAGATAAACCTTCACTCAAATCCTAATAATTACCTAAGGACACTCTGGTATTCTTAAACACTTAATAACATTATTAAGTTAGTTAATAATAATAATGATGATAATAATTTTAATTTTAATTCTGTCTTTGATTCTTGGATGGGAACTACCTCCTTAAATCTAATGGATTACTTTTATCTTGCTTTGGTTTTCTACATATTTTTATTTTAAAATATAGTCAGATAAAAATAAGCAAAAATATGTATCTGAAAAACACTAGTGTGACTGGGGCCATTGTTCTTATATCAGACAATTAAATACATGGTACCATTAAAATTGGTGTGACATGTCTTTATAATTTCAGAGGTGTTTATATGAATGTGTTTCTCATATATAGAGAAGGTTCTTAAAATTCAGTCTGAAATAATCTTGTTTTATGAGGACCTATTTTTGGTAGTGCCTCTTCATGTGAAAATGATATCACTGATTTTTGGTATAAATGAATATTGTACACATGCTAATAATTGTGGTGTCACCCTCAGAATAAATCTATTCTTTCCAGTAATTTTTGTGTTTGGAAGGAAGTGTGGGGGTTTGTTTAGGGGTAATTGCCCCTGAAAGGCTTCTGAATCAGTTTAAAGACCTCTCCCATGGCATATAGGAAATAAATCAATAGATGTGGCAGAAAAGGGTCATACTAAGTGGCTCCCTTTTAGAACTGCACAGCCACCAGAGACATTACTTTTTAAAGTAGTAATCATTAAGCACTCATAATTATAACTCATAATTAAACATTTTAGAGATATATATCTCTAGCTTCCTTTCATATGTCCTAACTCTTTTTAAGACTATAGCAAACCACAGCAATTATTGGCAAAATCAAATTGTATTTTGCTTACCCACTCAGACAATTTGCATTGGAGAGTTGGGACTGAGAGTGAGCTTGCAAAAAATACTTGTGCACCAAATGATAATTTTCTTGTGTTACTCCATTTGCTGCAAAAGATATTAGCACCAGCATATTATTGAATTCCCATGCAATCTCAAAGTCTCACAGTACTGATGAGGGTATTATTTTCAGAGAACACCCGTGGTTGTTCTCCAGATGAGGGTTCTTCCTCAAAAATGTGTCTTATTCTGAAGGGTGACCATGAATTATCTAAGTTCTTTCCTCCTTCTTCATTAGATCTAGCAAATATCAAAAGCAAAATAATCTTTGTTTAACAAAAGAATTCTGGGCAAACAACATACAACATTTTTAAAGGATAGTGCACCATGATCAAGTGAGGTTCATCTCAGGGATGCATGATTGGATCAACATATGGAAATCAATAAATGTAATTTATCACGTCAATAGACTTAAAGACAAGAACCACAAGATTATCTCAATAGTATGCAGAAAAAAACTTTTGACAAAATACAGACATCCATTCATATTCAAAACACTAGAAAAACTTGGGATAGTAGGAACATACCTCAACATTATAAAGCTATGTACGCTAAACCCAAGGCCAGCATCAATCTAAATGAAGAAAAATTGAAAGCATTCCCTCTAAAAACTGTAAAAAAGACAAGGATGCCCTCTTTTACCACTTCTAATCAACATAGTCCTGGAAACTCTAGCCATAGCAATTAGACAGAAAAAAGAAATTAAAAGGATATAAATAGGAAAAGAAAAACTCAAACTATCCCTATTTACTGACATGATTATATATTTAGAAGACTAAAAAAATTCCACCAGAAAACTTCTAGGACTCAAATAATAATCTAGGACTCAAACTTCTAGGACTCAAAATAGCCTGCAATATAAAATTAAGACCCATAAATCCATTGTGTTGCTGTACATCAGAGATGAAACAACTGAAAGAGAAATTAGGAAAATTATCCCATTCACAAGAGCCTCAAAGAAAATAAAATATTTGGGAATCAATCAGGTTAAAGACCTCCACAATGAAAACTACAGAATACTAAAGAAAGAAATTGAAGAAGACCTTAGAAGTTGGAAAGATCTTCCATGTTCTTGGATAGACAGAATCAATATTGTCAAAATGGCCATGCTACCAAAAGGGCTATACAGATTTAATGCAATTTCTATTACGGTTCCCATGATGTTCTTCATAGAAATAGAAAAAGCAGTCATGAAATTCATTTAGAAAATTAAGAGGCCCAGAATAGCCAAAGAAATCCTCAGCAAGAAAAGTGAAGCAGGAGGCATCACAATACCACCTTAAATTATACTTCAGAGCTATAGTAACAAAAACAGCATGGTATTGGCACCAAAACAGATATGAAGAACAATAATACAGAATAGAAGACACAGAGACAAACCTATATAAGCATAGTTATATCATACTAAAAAGTATCATAAACATATATTGGAGAAAAGATAATCTCTTCAACAAATGGTGTTAGCAAAACTGGAAATCCATATGTAACAAAATGAAATTAGGCCCCTGTCTCTCACCCTGCACAAAACTCAAGTGAATCAAGAATGTAAGCATTAGACCAGAGACCCTGCACCTGCTGGAAGAAAAAGTAAGCCCAAATCTTTATCATGTCAGGTTAGGAACCAAATTTCTCAACAAGACACCTAAACTGCAAGAAGTAAAAATAAGAATCAATAAATGGGATTGTATCAAACTAAAAAGTTTCTTCACAGGAAAGGAAACAATAAAAAACATGGAGAGCCTAAAGAATGGGAGAAAATCTCTGTCACCTGTACCTCAGATAGAGCATTAATTTCTAGGATATATAAAGAACTCCAAAAAACTCATTACCAAAAAATAAATAAATAAATAACCCTGTCAATAAATGGGCAAAGGAACTGAACAGACACTTCACAGAAGAAGAAATACAAATGGACAACAAATACATGAAAAAATGTCAACATCTCCAGCAATTGGAGAAATGCAAATTAAAACTACAATGAGATTTTATTTACTCTAGTCAGAATGGCAATTATCAAGAATACAAGTGGTAATAAATGTTGTCGAATATATGGGGAAGAAGGTACACTCATAATTGCTGGTGGAACCGCAAATTGGTACAACCACTCTGAAAAGTATTATGGAGATTCCTCAGAAAACCCTGAATGGAACCTCCATTTGACTCACTTATCTTGCTCCTTGGCATAAGGCCCAGAGGACTTAAACTCAGCATACTATAGTGATATGGCCACAGCAATGTTCGTAGCAGCTCAATTCACAATAGCCAAGCTATGGAAACAACCTAGGTGTCCTTCAATAGATGAATGGATAAAGAAAATGTGGCACATATACACAATGGAATATTGCTTAGCCATAAAGAAGAATGAAATTATGGGCATTTGTAGGTAAATGGATGAAACTGGAGACTATCATGCTAAGTAAAATAAACCAATCCCCCAAAACCGAAGGCTAAATATTCTCTCTGATATGTGGATGCTGACTCACAATAGGTGGGGTGGGGCTGGGATTCAGGGAGGAATGAAGGTTCACCTGATTGGACATGGGGTATGGGGAGAAGGGAGGGAGGATAGGAATGGGAAAGAGTAGAATGAATTGGACATAACATTCCTATTATCATATACGAATACATGACCAGTGTAACTCCACATCATATACAACCACAAGAATGGGAAGTTATTCTCCATGTATGTGTGGTATGTAAAATACATTTTACTGTCATGTATAGCTAAAAATTTTTTTTTTTTAAATTTTAAAATGCAATTCTGCTTCTTGTGTTTTGCAAGGTATATTCACATGGTTACTCATCTCATTGTAAACTTGGTTCTGCATTTATGTTAATATTCTTTAGGACAAACAGTATAAATGTGTGATAGATGTGAATGTGGAGTCCTATGGAGTCTACCTAAGGAAAACAGTGGTAAGAGCTGTATTTAGCATTGTCCCAGCCATCCCATCCTTAGAGTTGAAACTTCTGTTCACACATTTTGTTCCCTATTTTTCTACAGTTGAATTGAGAAAAGTTAATCTTTAAAAAAAAACCCCTGAGACAGAAATTTCCTGGACAGAAGAGAATGTATTTTTATTTAACAAACTTCTCAGGAAAAAAAAAAAAGTCCATAGTCTTCCATTTCAAAGTTTAACAGTGTTCACAAAGACTTTTGAATCCAAGTTTTGGGAGAACAACTTTTTCCCTCATATAAGTCTCAGATTCTTTTTTGGCAATTGCTAATGTCCCTTCTCCCTGTCTTCCCTGTCTTTTGCTAAAATCTGAGAGGTGTCACTGATGAATATGAGAGAGTCGGCATCACTACTTATCTCTCTCTCTCTCTCTCTCTTTCAGCCTCTCTGGTTGGCTTTTGTATAGTATACTCAAAATCTCAGGCTTCAGGCTTCTGCATGGGATGAGGACATTACCTTTGGGACATCAGAGGACACATAACCCTCAGGTCCAAAGGAAAGGCATGAATGTGAAGAGGTTATGATTCTACCCTTCATCTAGGCATGGGGAGAGGGACTGTGATGTGTAGCCTACCAGATCAGCTCCACAGTGGAAGAAAATAAGGAGCCATTTCCACTGGGGAAGAGTGATGCTGGAAAGACAGAGACACAGGCTGCTTATTCCTGACAGAAAACTAGAAATACCCAGTACTTCTACATCCAGCTCTCTGTGTCTGTACCTATAGCTGCGTCTACATGTTTATGTGTATGTCTGAAATGATGTTTATATCTTCAGCCTTTGTCTGTATCTATCCTTTCACATACCAGCATTATTTATTCTATAGCACCTCAGTATATGTTTCTCTTAAAGATGGACCATTATATAGATGTAGTCATTAAATAAGTATTTTTTGAACACTGATAGTGTACATGATTATAAAAATATAGAAAATCAAGTTCACCTGGTTCTTGTTCTACACATTTCAGCCATTACAATATACATTGCTTCAAAGCAGCTAAAATATTCTTGCAGCATTTTGCACACAGTATGCATGTATTATTTATTAGCTTTTTCTTTATATGACATTGGCAGGAGGAAATACTCCCGGGAGAAGATATGTGACACATTATATAATTTAAAGTATTCTTATTCTTATATTCTTACCAGAAATCTTAAGTTTCCAATTTTTTAAAGTTAATGTCTCTAGCCATTATTGAGGAAATGCTATTTCTCTAGAAAATGTTGTTGATTTTATTTGCTAAGATATGGATTATAAGACTAATTTTTAAAGCATGAGCCTGGTAAATAAGCTTAAGATTAATGTAGAAAAATATGACTAGGTAATAAAGATGTTTATGTAATGAACAGTTGTTTTATTGTATTTGGCAACGTGTTCTGAATTTCTTATTCCAGAGAAAGCAATATAGTTTTATTTAAAATGTTATATAGAATAGTTTGAGTCTCTGGTCTAAAAAATGATTTGTAATGATGAGATGAAAACAAGTCTCCATTAGTAACAGCAGTTTGATAGTGGGCCACATATTTACTTTTATTAATTTTCACTTTTTCATCTTAAAATGAATTAACCATCTTGATGGTATGCTCTAGGGGTCACTGTGTGAAATTATGAGTCAAAATGATTATGGTGCAAATGGAAAACATAGACTTTATGGCCTTTCCAAACACTAAAACTAGTGTCTAAAATAGGACTGTATGAATTCTGCTTTTGAAATAATTCCTCATATCATAGCACCTCATCCATTATAAATTCTGGGTACATATATAAAGGTAAGATACAGGATTTATTCACTTCTAACCAGTACTGATAACAAGTAAGTAAAACATTCCTCAAAATAGCTGGAGCTAAAAAGGGGGGGGTCCTTTATTGACTCATATAACCAATTCATGCAAAGTCAAGGGAAGATCTAATCTCAAGGTAAATAAAAGTAGAGACTCTCTGCTTCTCTGTTAATCTGCTCTGGTTCTATTTCTTCCTCTCTTCATGTGGCTTCTTTGTATGGTACTTGTAGACTCAGGCTTCCAGCTGTGTGTGTGGTGGGGAGGGTATTATGACTGGAAATTTGGGATCATATTTTTGCAACACTCAGATGCAAAGGAAAGAGGTACTTGTTAAACAATTTATGTGTCTCTGCGTGGAAAGGGGTGCTCAGATTGGTAGCCCACTACAATGTGGAATTGGGGAAAGTCAGCTCCTCACTGGAAGGGAACCCGATATTGTTTCCAGTAAAAGGAAAGGGATTCTGCGGTGATAGAAGCAACAGATAGCTGCTTTCAGGAAAAAAAAAAAAAAAATGAATTCTTCTGAAGAGTTTTACCAGTTGGGCCTCATGTGGATCCTTGGGGGTGTTAGAAATTGATGTTGAAAGTTAATTATGGATCTTTAACAGCATGATAAAGAATCAAATATCTCCTGATTTGATAAATTGAAGTTAGACTCCTAGCACACCTCTTAGTCGTCAGCTTTATTATGGGTTCAATTGTGTCCCCCTCAAATTCATAGGTTGGCATCTAATCTCCAATACTTAAAAATGTGAACTTACTTGGAGATAGGGTCTTCCCAGAGGTAATAGGACTTTAATAAGAGGTCACAATGACTTTAAAAATAAAGTCATTAGGGTGGATCTTAATCTGATAAGGCTGGTGTCCTTAGATGATGGGGAAAATTTGGCCACAGGGACATGCATACAGGGAAGAGGTGTAGTGATAAGATGGCCATCTACAAGCTAAGGAGGGAGGCTGGGAATAGATTTTCCCTGCATGGTCCTCAGAAGAAACCAATCAGGCCAATATGCTGAATTTGGACTTTTGGCCTATAGAACCTCAAGATAACACATTTAAGCTTGTTTAAACCCCCCAGTCTGTGGTATTTGGTTATGGCAGCCCAAGGAGACCAATACAGCATTGGATGTGTTTGCCCAAATTTGTAGAGTCAGTCAATAAGAAATAACTCCTTTTTTATCTTTTTTCTTTTCCTCTGCTACTTTCACCCCTTGTCCTAAAATCTGGAAGGTGATTGACAAAATTGTATGCCCTTTAGTCCTATTCACATGTTAAACAGATTTTTAAAAAATATCAAGCTGCTTCACTATAGATTCAGGAAAGAATTCAAATAACTATTAAGAATGGGGAGGTGTTAAGTGGTTTACTAAAGAAGGAAATAATTGCTATCACAGATAAACATACAGTATTTTATTTTATATTTGGTAACAGGGACTGAACTCAGGGACATTTAACCACTGAGCAACATCCCCAGCTCTTTTTTTGTATTTTATTTACAGACAGGATCTCACTGAGTTCCTTAGTACCTCGCTTTTGCTGAGGTTGGCTTCGAACTCACCATCCTCCTTCCTTAGCCTCCCTAGTCCCTGGGATTACAAGTGTGTACCACCATGCCTGGCCATAACATAAAGCATTTTAATGAAAACTTTATTAAGTTGCAAAACACAATATATTGAGAGGATATAAATGCTAGGGAGACAGGTTCTAGAGTTGGATTCCCTGCACTTTGAATCTCATCTTTGCTATTCGCCACGCAATCCTGTTTTATTTACAGAATTGTGCTGTGTCTTGGTTTTTTCCCTTCTGTAAACTGGGAGATTATAACAGATGAGTTAGGGTTATATGGGTTAATAAATACAAAGTGCTCAGAACAGAGTGTGGGCCCTGGTAAGCCTTCACTACAGACAGGCTGCTTTGTTATTAATTTATCCCCCCCCACCCACACACACATATTCATTCTCAAGGCCCTGGTGGAAAATGACTGTATGTTTTCAGGTGGTAGGAAGTGCAGATCTCACTGCCCCATAATACCTTACCATAGGTTTATTTCTTAGCAGCATCACTGTTGTACTGGCTTGGGAAATCAGCATCTTAAGAGCTCTCCTTCTACAAAAAGGTGGCAGGTCCACAGGGCTGCTCACTGTCTCTCAGGGCAAAAAATAATGCAGGGATCTATTTCTCTCTGGGCTTGAACTTGTATACAAGCATCTCAGGAATTAATGGCAGGATTATCCAGAAAGCATAGCCGAATCATCTTCTCTCGGCCTCATTTATCCAAGAACACAGCTCCGACAGTAATTTGGGTCCTTTGTCTTTAATGCCTGGGCACTGGTAGAATGAATGCCCTTTGTACAGGCAACACACCCGGGAAATGCTGCCTAGGCTCCCTAATGAACGTGATGCATAGAACAAAAGGCAGGCGATGGGAGCTGCTCAGAGACACCAGGAGGCACCGGCTGTGCCTGTGATGATAATGCTGAGGAGGAGGCGGCTCACACCTGAACTACCTTTTAACAACCTGCTAGTACGCACAGATTTCCCTGCTTTAAACCTTTGCTTGATCAGTGGGACAATATTTAACCGTAACCTTGCGGGAGGACAGACTAACTCAGTTGGTATAATAGCCTGGGCAGTAATTTATAGCTTAGGAACTGGTGTAAGTCAGGCTGAAAGTGCTTTATTGTCCTTGGAAACTTTGCCTAGTGACCTGGTATAATGGAGATTTGTGCAGTCTTTTTAAAAATTCAAAAATTACTCTCAGGCTTTATCTTCAGGTAAGTTGCAAATATCATCAAACCACTTACAAGACTTTTATAACTTATCCAAAATCTGTATATAATGCTAAATTATATGTCAGTGATCACTATTATTTATTCATATGTCTATAAAAACTGGTAAGTAAATATTTACATTTATTTTGCTCAGGGCTGCATTGAAATTTTTTATTTAATTTTTCCTTTTTAATTTGTTTTAGAACCAGCTTTCTTTCCCCCGATGCCATCAAAGAGGCCTATGGACCTAGCAAGTTTGAATGGTAGTTTAAAGGAATGATTTTACTTAGCAAGAACATAGCTTTCCCCCTTAAATCAATATAGAGAGCTAAATGTAATAGTGCACCTATTTTTAATACACAAATTCAGATGCTGCATGCAGTTCTCTCTTAAATCTAACTCCATGGGGAGACCAAATGATCCGGGCCAAGAAATATCCCAGGTATGCCAAGAAAGGGGAGAGGATTTCCATCATTATGCAATTTATTCCTTCAATTCTATGTAATCTTGTATATATTTACATATTGTATAGGATTATGCATAACAAGTCATTCTTCAGAATTATCCTTCTAATCTTTCTAACCTCTAAATGTGACATTTCTTAAGTCTTTCTCACTCATCCTTGTTTTCTTAAAATTCTCCATTTCGCTTAGACATGTATTTTTCATTCACACGTGAAGTTTTCACAGCTTCTATCTTGAGCCTCAGCTCTGCATCTCCAACTGCTTCTTAAACAATCCACGCACAACACATCCAGCAAAATCAATACCATTTTAGCTCTTCCTATGGACCAAGCACTCAGCAAGACTCAGCAAGGATACAATGAGAGATCCGCCATGACTCCTGGCTCTGTGTATCTGTAATAATCACATATAAATAGTTTTAATAAGGTTGTACTGACAACCAATGAATTAAACTAAATATTCTAGAACTAGGTAGAGGGAAAACCTGACTTTCATGAGAGGGGCCTGGGACATTATGGGACAAGTAGGATACAGAAGGTTAGACTTTGACAGAACAGAAAGGGGGGAGTAACCCGTGCAAGGAAGAGCTCTCATATAGGAATAAAGCTGAAAAACAAGCTCAATTCAAGAGACTGTGAGAATTGCAGCAGCTGGAGGGACCTGGGATTGCTTTAGGCAGGGTGAGAGGGGAAGTAGGTGGGATAACAGCAGGTGAGGTGGGAAGTGTGGGTCAGCATGTCTCTACTGCAGGGGGCTTTGAAGGCCAAGTGGAAGTTTAGACTTCATTCGAATGCAATAGGAAAGCATGATTTGTTAGGTAGACACCTCTGAGGATAGAGGGAATAGTGGATTTGAGATGGGAAAGCAGTGATACTGATTTAAAAAAAAGTCATGAATTTGACCTTTGAAAACATTTTAGAGTCCAAGAGACTCAGGTTTAAACACAAGCATTAGCACTTTCCAGCTCTGTGAGCATGGACAGAATTTCAACCTCTCTGAGTGTCATCTTTTCAATCTGTAATAAGGGGTGGGGGAGTGATTGTCAGTCTTAAATGAGAATGTGTCATCACAATGCCAGGCATATATTAAGTAAGCATTTCAAAGTCTTATTATTATTTTTACTAATGAAATAAAAATATAAAGAATAAAAATAAAAATGTTTTAGTTTGTATTTAGCTAATATTTGAGAAACTCTGGTTATTAGTCTGTATAGTTTTTGATAGATTCTATTCAATATGAGAAATATTTATCCATCTAGCCATTAATTTACTCAACTAATTATTAAATACCAACTTTGGCTGCTTATCTTCTAGGCATTGGAGATGAGATTGTGAGCAAAAAGCTTCAGACTTCTTGGAATTTATGTTCCACCAGAGAAAGACAAAGAACACACGAATGTGTAAATAAATGAATAGAACTTTGGTGGCCACAAGGACTATGGAGAGGACTCTTGGGCCATAATCCTGGTTTAGATTTCACCTGCAGTAATTATTAAAAGTGCCACCTTTCCCCACTTGCACAAATGACTCTTTGAATGGTGAAGTCACCCCAGATACAGAGAATAACTAAACAGAGCAAGAGGAGGTGAGGCTCTGGCACAGGGCTGGGGTGCAGGTTACTGTGTTACCATGGTTAGTTAGGGAAGCTTTCACTATTAAGGTTTCCTTTGAGCAAGGATCTGAAGAGAGTGAACCATGGTATTATGTGAGAAAAGAAATTGCCAGGAAATGCAAATACCCTGAGCTGAGAGCATTTATTTATTTATTTATTTTTGATAAATAATTAGTAAGGGCATGACTAAAGAGAGTAAATGACGTAAGAATAATAGGAGACAAGGTGTTCTAGGCAGATTTTGCATTGCTGTGACCAAAATATCTGACAAGAACAACTGAAAGGAGGAAAAAATTATTTTGGCTCAGTTTCAGAGGTTCAGTCCATGACTTACAAACTGTAAAGCTCAGGGCCCTAGATGAAGCAAACAAAACGTCATGCTGGAAGGGCATGGCAGAGGAAAGCATCTCAGGCCATGGCAACCAGGAAGCAGAAAGAGCAAGCTCTGCTCACCAGGGACAAAATATAAAATGCAACATCATGACCACGGGAGGCTACTTTCTCCAGCAACCCTCTACCTGCCAAGAGTGACCACCCAGTTAATCCATATCAGTGGTTTAATCCATTGGTTAGGGTAGAGTCTTCAAAATCTAATTGTTTCACCTCTGAAAATTCTTGCTTTTTCTCACTCATAAGATTTTGGAGTATACTTGGTGTCTAAGCCACTACATGAGGTCAGAGGCCTTAGTCTATGTGTTTGTGGGCAATGGTAAAAAGAGTGAAGACTAACTTCATTCTGAATGAGTTGGAAATCAGTGAAAAAATATGAGCAGAAGTATAATATTAACTACTGCATTTAAAAATTTTGTCCACCTATATTGAGATGTTATTGGCAACATTTTCATATATTTAAAGTGTACAACATGATAATTTGATACATGTATACATTGTGAAGTGACTACCACAATCAAGCTAATTCACTTATCCATCATCTCACATCATTTTTTTCCCCATTTTTCAGTGACAAGAAAAGACATACTCTCTCAGCAAATTCTTAGTGTGCAATGTAGTATTATTAGCTATAGTTACCAATCTGTATCTTAGACTTCCAGAATTTACTCATTTTATAACTGAAGGCTTGTATATTTTGAGTACCTTCTCATTTTCTCCACCCTCATCCTCTGCTAATCAACATTATATTCTGTTTCTGAGTTCAATTATTTTAGATTTTATATACAAGTGATACTTTGCAGTATTTGTCTTTCTGTGTCTGGCTCATTTAGCATTATGTTCTTCAGGTTCATCCATGGTTTTGAAAGTGTGTGTGTGTGTATGTGTGTGTGTGTGTGTGTACGCATGCATGTATGCATGGGGCATGTTAGTTATTTCCATATTTACTATGAATAATGCTGCAGTGAATATAGAGCTACAGATACCTCTTTGAGATAGTGTTTTCTTTCTTTTTCATATATATTCAAGGTGTAGAACATGAATATAGACACACACAGACATATTCTCATTATGAAATGATTATCACAAACAAATTAGTTCATACATCCCATCAGCATGAGTAATTAATATGATAGTGATTTCATTTCCTCTGGATGTATACCCAAAAGTTAGATTGATGGATCATATACCAATTCTTTATTTAAAATTATTTTTGAGGCATTTTCATACTGTTTTCCATAATGACTGCACCAATTCATAGTCCTTCCAACAGTATACAAGTTTCCATTTTTCTCTCATTTTCCCCAACAGTGGTTATCTTCTGACTTTTTGATAATAGCCATCCTAACAGGTATCAAGTGATTTAGCTCATGTAATTTTGATTTGCATTTCCCTGATGATTTGTGATGTTGTCTATTTGTATGTCTTTTTTGGGAAAAACGTCTGTTCAGGACCTTTGCCAAGTTTGAGATCAGGTTCTTTGTTACTACTGAGTTGTATGAGTTCCTTTTATATTTTTTATATCAATCCTTGATAAGACATATGGTTTACAAATCATTGTCTCTTCCATTTTGTAGGTTGCTTTAATTTGGTTCTTGTTTCCTTTGCTGTATAGAAACTTTTAAATGTAAAGTCATCCCACATATTTATCAAAAAAAAAAAAAAATCATCACTTTCCAGACCAAGTTAAGGAGCTTTTTCTGTAGCCTGTCTTCTAGGAGTAAATGGTTTCAGGTCTTATGTTTAAGCCTTTAATTCATTTTGAGTTATTTTTCTGTATGGTATAAGATAAGGGTTCATTTTTGTTCTTTTGCATGTGAATATCTACAATTTTCTTAATACCGTTTGTTGAAGAGATTATCTTTTCTTCACTTGTATTGTGTTTCCTTGTCAAAGATTAGTTGACTGTATACATGTGGTTATATGTCTAAGTTCTGCTTTCTGTTATATTGGTTTACATGTATGCTTTTCTGCCAGTAACATACTGTTTAAATTACTATAGTTTTGTAATGTAATTCAAAATGAGGAGGTGGGATGCCTTCAGTTTTGTGCTTCTTTCTCAATATTGCTTTGGCTATTCAGGTTGTTTTGTGGTTCCATACAAGTTTGGGGATTATTTTTTTCTATTTATTTCTATGAAAAATGCTTTTGAAGTTTTGATAGGGATTTCATTGAATCTGCAGGTCATTTAAAGTAGTATGGACATTTTAACTAACAATTGAAGACTTCAGAGTTTTCTGTACATACAGGATCAAGTCATCTATTAACAGATAACATTTTGCTTCTTCCTTCCAATTTGAATGACTTATTCTTTTCTCTTGCCTAATTGCTCTAAACAGGACTTCTAATACTGTGTTGAAAAGAAGGGGTAATAGTAGAGATCCCTTTCTTGTTCCTGGTATTAGGAGAAAAAGCTTTCAAATTTTAGCATTGGATATAATGTTGGCAGTCATGTTGTAGGTTATGTCATGTTGAAGTATATTCTTCTACATCTATTATGTTGAGAGCTTTTATCATAAAAAATGTTGTATTTTGTCAGATACATCTTTTGCATCAATTAAGATAATTGTATAGATTTTGTTCTACATTCTCTTAATATGGTGGATCATATTTATTGATTTTTATGTGTTTAACCATCCTTGAATCCAAGAGATATATCCCAATTGATCACAGTACACTATCTTGTTAATGTAGTCTTGAATTCAGTTTGCTTATATTTTGTCACAGATTTTTACATCTATGTTCATCAGAGATATTGGACTGTAAATTTCTCTCTCTCTCTCTCTCTCTCTCTCTCTCTCTCTCTCTTTGTTGTTGTGTGCTTGTCTGGCTTTGGTCTCAAGGTAATGCTCATCTTATAAAATGAGTTTAGAAATGTTGCCTCCTCTGTAATTTTTGAAAAGGATTGGTATTAATGCTTTTTGAAATGTTTGGTAGAATTCATCAGTGAAGCCATCTGGTCTTGGGTGTTTCTTCACTGGGAGATTTTTGATTACCAATTCAATTTCCTTGATAATTATTAATCTGTTCAAATTTTCAATTTCTTCATGATTCAGACTGGTTGGTTGTGTTTTTTTTTAGGAATTTCTTCATTTTTTTTTCTAGATTATCCATCTTTTATGGTTCTTTGTATATTTATGGAGCCTATTGTAAAGCTCTGTTTTTCATTGCTGATTTTATTTTTTGAGTCTTCTCTCTTTATTATCAGACTAGTTAAGGACTTATCAATTTTCTTCTGTCTTTAAGAAACCAAATTCTTAGTTTTCTTAATATTTTCTATTGCTTTTCTCATTTTTGTTTCACTTATTTATGCTCTGATCTTTGTTATTTTCTTCTATTAACTTTGGATTCAGCTTGCTTTTCTTTTTCTACTTGCTTAGGTATAAATTTAGGTTAATTGCTTAGATCTTTCTTTTTTCTTCATGTAGTCATCTGTTCCTAAAAACTTCCCTCTTGCAACTGCATTTGCTACATTTCATAAATTTTGGTATTTGTTTGAAGATTTTTCCTAATTTCCCTTTGATTTATCCTTTGACTCATGGGTTGTTCAGGATCATGTTGTATAATTTGTCTCAGATTTGTGAGAATTATATTTTTATTCCTATTATTGGTTTCCAGTTTGATATCATTGTGGTCATAAATGATAATTGAAATAATTTTGGTCTTACAAAATTTGTTGAGACGTCTTATGTGACCCAAGATATGATCTTTGCTCTTGCTTTGGTCTCAAGATAATGAGACATATTCCCCTTGTACTTGAGAATAATGTGTATTCTGATACCATTGGATGGAATAGTCTGTATAGTTCTGCTTTGTCTATTTCACCTGAAGTGTAGTTAAAATTCCTCACTGATTTTATGCCTAAGAGACACAACCATTATTGAAAGTGGAGTACTGAAGTCCCCTATTATTGTTTTGCTATTTATCTCTCCCTCCAAATCTTGTAGTATTTTCTTTTATATTTAAGAGCTGCAAGGCTGAGAGCATGTCTATTTATTGCTGTTATATAGTCTCTTGATCAATTACCCCCTTAATAATGGCATTCTTTGTGCATTTCTACAGTTTTTTATTTAAAGGCTATTTTGTCTGCTAAAAGTATTGCTACTACTACTGTCTTCCTTTATTTCTTCACTTTCAGCCCATTTATGTCCTTAAAGTCCAAATCAGTCTCTCATAAGAAGCACATAGCTGGATCTTTTAATTCCCCACCCCATTCATCTATTTTATGTCCTTTGATTGGAGAATTTAGCTTGTTCATATGTAAAGTAATTCTTTTTTTTTATTGGTTGTTCAAAACATTACAAAGCTCATGATATATCATCTTTCATACATTTGACTCAGTTGGGTTATGAACTCCCATTTTTACCCCAAATACAAATTGCAGAATCACATCAGTTACACACTCACGTTTTTACGTAATGGCATATTAGTGACTGTTGTATTCTGCTACCTTTCCTATGTAAAGTAATTCTTGATAGGTAATAACTTACAATTGCCATTTTGCTAATTAATTTCTGTTTTGCAATTCCTTTCTTCCTTTATTTCTATTTTCCTATGTGATTTAATGATTTTTTTAAGTGGTCTGCTTTGCATTGTTACTACCATATAGTTTAGGGTTTTTCCCACATTTTAAGTTTTCAATACCACAGTATACTTCTTTTTATACACTGTGCTCACTAACAGTTTATTGTAGTTAGTTATCTTAATGTCTACTTTTTGACCCTTATACAAGAGTTAAAGTGACTTTTAACACACTGTTACAGATCACAATATTCTACATTTGACTGTATATTACTTTATCAGGGAGCTCACTGCTTTCCTGTATTTTTATGTTATATTCAGTGACCTTTTGTTTCAACTTGAAGAACTCCATTTAGCATTTTCTGTAAGCCTGGTCTAGTGGTGATAAACTCCCTTAGCTTTTGTTTTTCTGAGGGTTTTACCTCTCCTTTATTTTCAAAGGAAAGCTTTTCTCAGTATTCTTTGTTGCAAGATTTTTTTTTCCTTTTAGCCCTTGAATATATCATCTCACCCTGTTGGCCTATATGGTTTCTACTGATGAATCTGTTGATTGTCTAATGGAGTTTACCTCATGTATGAGAAGTCTTTCTCTTTTTGCTTTCAAAATTTTCTATTTGAAAAAAATAACAAAATTCTCTGTTTGTCTTTGATTTTCGACAACTTGATAATAATGGGTCTCAGTGAAGTCCTTGTTGGGTATATATTTATTTGAGGATGTTGAGCCTCAAATACATGGATGTCCCATGTTTTTCCAAAAATTTGGATGTTTTAAGCCATTATTTTATCAGTTAAGCTTTCTGTTCCTTTCTATTTGTATTTTCCTTCTAGAACTTCCAAAACCCATATATGATTTTTTTTTCATTGATATCACAGAAATCCTTGATTCCTTTGCATTGCTTTTTCTTTTTGCCTACTCTACCTGGATAATTTCAAATGACCCATCTTTGAGCTAACAGGTTCTTTCCTTGATGAGGTCTACTGTTTGAAACTATTGCATTTTTATTACATTCATTGTAATCTTCAGCTCCAGAATATACTTTCTTTAATGATATCTACCTTTGTCGAACTTTTATTTTGTTCATGTACTGCTTTTCTGATTTCACTGAGTTGTTTTTGTTATCTTGTAGTTCTTTGAACTTTCTTGAAACCACTTAGTTTGGATTATTTTTCAGACAACTCATAGGTCTCCATTTTGGGGGGATCAGTTGCTGAAAAGTTGTTTTCCTTTGGTGTGATCATGTTCCCTTGGTTTTCTATATTCTTTGAAGTGTTGTGTTATTATCTTCAAATTTGTAGAAGCAGTCACCACTTATGGTTTTTAATCAGTGGCTTTGGCTAACACGGTCACCAATTAGCTAAGAGAGGATACTGGGATTCTATCAGACCTTTTCTGTAGATACACCTGCTGTACAACTCTTGTTCTCCACTGGAGGGGAATCCTTAAGTTTGTGTGCCTTCTCTCAATCCTTTGAATCACAGCTGATTTCTCAGTTTCCTGTTTGTTTTCCTGTAGGGAATGGAATGGCCTGAAATTTGCAACTTTATATGCTTTCTCCCAAATATGCATAGTTGAGCTGGTAGCAATGCATTGCTTGTGACCTCTCTGCAAAGACTTATGCTTGTTGTCTGATGGACCCACACAGGAGATGTGCAAAGCCCTAGGGCCACCTGTGTACCTGTTAAGGGGAAGTCCAAAGATGAAACATCCCATGTAGCTTGTGGGATGGCCTCCTGCTTGAGTCTGTGAAAAAGTTGGTAGAATACATTGCTCTTTGCTGAGTTTTGAATCCTGATTGCTATGAGAACCTTCTTCTCTTTCTTGCTCCTAGCCTCTTCCAGTCATATAGCTGCATTGTTCAGTATTTTTCATTAAACCAGAAAAAAGTATGCTTCTTGCACAGAATCTCACATCTCTGGAGAAACTAGGCCTCACTACACTCTAACTTTTGCCCATAGGAGAAATTGAGGGCCAAAGAGGTCTCTCTTGACACTGAGCTGTGCCACCTTGGGATGGGTGGATAATGTGGGTAATGCAAAACTGTACTTATCCTTTACAGTATGCCTATTCTTGGACTTTTTGACCCAACAGTGTTACTGGGCTCTTGGAATCCTGCTGGTCAATATTAGTGTTCCACAGGGAAATGATGGAGGGAAACTCCTAGTTTATCACTAGCTGATGTTACTTCTGGTATGTTTTCAAAGGACCACTCATTATTCTATAGAGTTGCAAGGGTGGAGGCAGAGAGATGAATTAACAATAATGCTATGGTAATTGAAGGAAAAGATGATGGTGGCTGGAAGCAGGGAAATAGAAAAGGATAGAGTTAAATTTTGCACATTCTTTGAGAATGAATTTATAGAATTTGTATGGATTAGATGTTAGATAAGGAGAAAAATGGTCATAAGAATGATTACAAAATCTTAGGCTCAAGAAACTAGAAGTATAGAATGGCCTTTGAGAGAGATGTTGAAGATGATGAGGGGACAAATCTGGTGATTTAAGAGGGGGAATATCTAGACCTTGATTTTATTAGATATCCTTCTATAGAGATTCAAAAGGAAATGTGGGATAGTCCATTGTAAATAAGAGTTTGGAATTCAGCAGAGAAGTTCAGGCTGGAGTTCAGATTCATTTGTGTGTCCACAAAATGTAGATTGTATCCTAACCACAAATTGCATGAGATCACTTATGAGGTCAGTAAAGTCAAAGAGAAGGCTGTGCAGGGCCTGAGCCGGAGTCAAACTTTAGAAGCTGGAGTCAATCTTTAGAAGCTGGAGTAAGAAGTCTACAAGTAAGGTAGACTTTCTGAGAAGGGATGCCTGTGTGATAGGACAGGAACCTGTGGCCCAGTGTCAAACACAGCTGAAAGGGCAAGCAGCCAAGTGGAGCTCTGAGATGACCTTCAGTGTGTGGAGTTATTAAGCACCACTGCATTATAAATCCTGAGGGCATTATAATATAATTTCCATGCATTTCATCTCCTCATTCCACTCTTGTTTCCTAACCATTAACCTAGAATAAGCAATAAGTGATGATTGGGCAGGTTCTTTCAGGCAGGCATTATTTTAGATACTGGGAAGATAAGTGTTTATTTTCTTCCAAAGATCTCCAGGAACAAACTTTCCACACTCTCTGCCAGCCATTTTGTGTGTGTGTGTGTGTGCGTGTGTGTGTCCGTGCGCGTGTGTGTGTGCGTGTGTGTGTGTTTTATCAACTTGAAGTTGAAAGCATCTTTCTTTATGTTTAACTTAGCTCTATCTCTGGGCCCATTTCTTCCTGTCAGGTCCTCTGCCAATATGGAGAGCAATCAATCACCATCACCTTCATAAAAATGCCCTTTGTGTACTTGAAACTAGTAATCAGATCACCTCTTAACTTGCTCTTCTGTAGGATAAACAACACTACTGCCTTTCATCTTCACTTAAAGGCCCTACTTTTACCCTCTTCATGTGTATGAAGATAGCATATTAAGTAAGTATGTTCTCCTTTAGGCCTCTTGCCCCCCAGCCCTGCAGACATAATGTTTTATGATATTTATAATCCATGAGCATATCTTTACTTACACAAGGCAAAAGAATGAATTTCTTCTGATCTTAGATTCTGTTATTGACCTGATCTCTGTGGTATGCACACCCTGAGAATGTAGATATGTATGTCTCCGTGTGTCTCTTTGTGTGCATGTGTGTATGTGTGTGCGTGTGTGCTTATGTATGTACATGTGTGTGTGTCTGAGTGTGTGTGTGTGTGTGTATCTGTCTCTCTGTGTATGCTGACAGAGACCACAAGAGCATCTGACTTACAATTAGCTCAAAGAGAATCACTTCACCTCGGTGGCTGCTTGCCAGACAGCATGGTCATTCAGCTACTGTCACTTATTAGCATGATTCCATATTTCAGTATATCTGTGTGCCCTTGAAACATCTGAAGGGTATGTCTTGCTTTTCAAACAGAAAATAAACTGGATCTTTATCCAAGGAGATTGGTCCCTATCACTGCTATTCACTTTTGTCCTACTTCCAAAATGTGAAATGTCCATCCTTCAAGTCCAAACTTCTGGGCCACTGGAAATGAGGATAAAAGGGCAGAAAAGCAACTCTAGAAGGAAACAGAATATAGATGGCAGGTGCTTCAGAAACAGAATGATCCTGAGTCGGGACATCGCAACCGTATTGCTGAACAGGGGTCTATAATGCATGGAGCTTTTGTTGATTGTGGAGGGATTTTTTTTAGCTGGTTGGGATTTTGCAAATTTTTCATCCTGTAATATTAACAGTAACTCATACATTCAATTCAGTTTTGGTCACTCATATTGGTTAGGCAACTTAGCAGTTAATCTCATCTAAAAATTATTAACTATTTGCCTTTAGCTTTCCCATATGTAAAACGGAGTTTATTCTAACCATGAACTAGAATTGTGCTTCGATATGGTTTTAGACAAAAGAAGCTCTGTACCATGTGATGCTTTGTGTGGATATTCACACAGGGCAGGAAACTAAGGCACTTTACAAAGAAGATGTATAAGAATTTGGCAGCATCCAGATGCCCTAATTGTATCTGTGTCTGCAATCACTGGTGTGCTGATCTGATTCAATATTCTGCAGCGTTGATTTTTTTTTTCTCAAAGGTTAAAGCCGAAAATAAAAGCAACACCGCTTTGTAATGTCTATTGATCCTTACTTTATAATAATGTCTTTGGCATTGTGGGGGAATCATTGCTTATCCTGACAACCACAAGTTTGCTTTTAGTCTTAGCTACTGAGGCTTTAAAAATGGGCAGGTGGAATGTTCTCTGGAATGTTCTGTCTTCCAAGTCTTTCACATTTCACAACACAAAATATGTTAAAATGTTAGGCCACCATGCCATAAACCCACAGAAGCAAGAGGGAGAAAATCCAGCTCCTCTATTCTTATCTCACTCCTGCTGACTGCAGAGGTCTCCAAACAGCAGGGAAGCATAAATGAAATTTATCACTAAATAAGCCTTCCAAAAGACTAGGAGGGTGAGAGTGTCTTTCTCTAGTAGGTGGTATTTTCCATGGTGTAAGGTGAGGTGCCTGGACCCTAGAATCACCACATTTCTCTCTTGCTGAGCTGAGCTGGAAAACAGCAGAGCATGCAATGGTGCACAAATGTGCACTGAAATTTTTAAAAATGTTCACTGACCTTTTGGGAGCCTTCATGCTGTTTAAGGATCTACTGACCTACAGGCAATTACTGCACATAAATGCCTTGTTTCTGCTGGGAATTCAATGTTGGGGTTTCGCCTGCAGCTTCTGTCTTTCCCTCCTTTCTCCAAGCAACTATGTTCTGCAGCAAGACCCCAACAGCTCCAGCCCACAGGGAATGCAAGGGAAGAGCCTCTCCGCCTGGGCTGGCTCTGCACTGCTGTTTGCTTGCAAACATTTAGTTACCAGGAAATGTGGAGTCAGCTCTGCTCCTGCTCTACTTAATTTTCTTCACCCCATGCAGTGGGTTTTTCTCTTCTGCTGCCCCAGCTGTTCTTGCTTTTCCCAGGGTGGCAGAATCCGCCCCAGCTGCAATCTGTGCTTCATATGAAGTTCCTTAGTTGCCTACTTGACCTCAGCTGCCCTGCCTAGGTTTTTCATTTCCTGAGCCATCCACAGCAACATTAAAAACATTGCAGTAGCAGCTGCAGCAACAGCAACTGACAACTGCATTAATTGTGAGGGTGTCATGGTGTTGACTCAGAAATCAGAACTGGGTTCAAATTATGCCTGGGTTGCTGTTATTTTGGTCAGTTTGATTAACCCTTCTGAACACTGGATATTTAAATTGTAATGAGAAGATATCACCAATCTGCTATAAGAATTAAGAAGATAACATTAAAACCTTCAGCATATTATAAGCCCTTCCTAAGGTCAGTTTTTACCTCTGCTTCTCTGTGGTCAGTATGCAAGCGTTCAAGTGAAGTAGCAACCCTTCCTTTATGGACTTCTACACTGTTAGAGGCTGTAAAAATTAACAATGACGAAGTCAAAACCTATCCAGATCTTAAATGAAATTTGATGACTATCTTGGATAACTAAGATAAACCAAAAGGCAGGAGACAACTGGTTTATTAATGTGAG
This sequence comes from Marmota flaviventris, assembly GCF_047511675.1. NCBI lineage: Eukaryota > Metazoa > Chordata > Mammalia > Rodentia > Sciuridae > Marmota > Marmota flaviventris. The sequence continues at coordinate 67,353,737 of NC_092512.1, forward strand.
ACACAGTGTGTTGGAGGAAATGACTCTGGAATAATTGCAAAAGATTTTATGGAAATGATGCAACTTGAAGTGGATCTTCAAGATCAGTTGAGTTTTAATAGAGTGGGAGAAAAAAGAACCTCAGGAATAGAAGGATCACTGAACAAATGCCATGGAGTCAGGAACATGCAGGTGTGTGAGGAATACAGAGGTCACCATTTAGCTTGAGCAGAGGTTTGTTCTGCAGTGGCAGAAGAGCAAGCTGACGAGATGTTGGAACAGGGAGTTTTTGCCAGATTTAGCCAATAAAAATTTAGCATGCCCAGTTACATGTGATTTCAGATAAACAATGAGTAGATTTTCAAAGTATGTGTCAAATACTGCATAAATCATATTTAAACAAAAAATATTATTTGTAGTTTATCTGAAATTCAAATTTATCTGGGCATTCTGCATTTTATCTGGCATTTTGTCCAAACTTAAAGAACCAAGCCAAAGATTTTACCCTTGACCTTGCATCACTGAGAGTTTTAAAGATGGGACTGAACTGATAAATAAAGCATTTTAACAGAGATCAACTTCAGCTTGATGAAATGCCAGAACGGTTTGAAGAAAGAGAGCTGAGAGGCAGGAAGACTGGCTCTCCCTTAGTTTAAGTCTTGGATATATATACACATGTGTCTATGTGTGTGTGTGAGGAATTCTCTGGATAGCTTACTAGGCAAAGATATATTTGTTCTTTCTGCAACCTAGAGAATTATGGAATGTGAGGATGCTAGATGAAAGTTTAGTGCCTAATAAGACAGTGTTTCTGATGAACATTAATCCAGGCTCCTAGGACTATTAATACAACCCATAAAGAGCTGGCAGCAGGAACCCATCATATATCATCTGTGGAGGGGGAACACCCACAGCTCCTTGTAGCATTCTTCTTTCTGTGAATCTCGTGATGTGCCTGTTTCCTGAAATACTGTTGTTTTGTTTTGATTTAGAGCCCACAAAGGTAAGGACGAAGTTTAAGCAGTAATGTTCTTCTCAGGTGTCTCTTAAATAAACTTAGAAAATACAGGGGTATGTTTTGCATTCCTTTTTAGAGATTTTTCTGGTTGCCAATTAAAATCAGGTTTCCATATTGAATGCCTTTTTACTCTCTCAAGAGAGGAAAACAACATTTTTTTTTCTAGATAAAGAAATTTCTAACGTTATGATTTTAGAACAATTTTCCAAATGGATTTTTCTGTTTTTATCTAATTTTATCAAGTTTGTCACATTTTATCTAATTTGCTGAATTTCAGACTGTTGAAAACTAATAGTATTATACATCTTGTTGATGGTTTTATTTCCTCAAGCAATTTTTTTCAAATATTGCACTGAAAGAGAAGATAACTAGTCAACTCCTCCCATCCTTAAATTGATTTTACAAGAAGCTGGGGTGTATGCAAGTATTTTTCTTTTCCATTAATTAAATAAGATGCTAAAATTAATATTTTCAGAATCCTATTAATAATAGAGTTGATCCCAATGCTCACCTTTGTCATCTGGTACAAGACAGGCAGAAATTAATATCAGATGCTCTGATAATAGGGTCAGCTGAGACCTTACTCTCAAAAATGTTTTAATGAGGGCACTACCTGGCAACAACCTTTTTAAAAAGTGCAGGTGAGTCTTTTTAGTTGTTGATGAGTCGTTTCTACTTTTTAGTATCAGTAGTTTGGTGTGGTGGGAAGCAAATTGTTTTAGCATGTGTTACCTCTCACATGGAAGCACTTCATATGTAACCCCAAAGAAATACTGTTTTACTCCTTCCTTAGTCTTCTAAAGGTGATGCTGTTTCAAAATGAGGACACTTAGGAGTAAAGATACAAATGATAGAAAAGACATCTACATTTGATTCTTGGGCTAAAAGTCAGCCAAGGGACCCGAGTCATTCTAGAGAACTAATCTAGATTCTGGTCCATCCATTTAGAATATGAGAACTAGATCACCAATGTTGTTCAAGTCTGTCAAGATGCTAATATAAGTCCAATTGCCTCAGCAACTTGCCCTAGTTGACTATGGCCAGGGACTTGTCACTCTCATTACCAAAGAGACAGCTGAGGTGAGGTTGCTCACCTAGGTCATGCATGTCTATCTCCTAGGTTCTGTGCCCTGAGCCTAGGAATTTGAGACCAAGTGGCCTGAATCAGTTGAGAGATATGTACGAATCACTTGAGTTTAATTTTGGTTGAAGTGTTTGCTTCTTGCTTGGAATTGTATCATTCTCTGTATAACCAGAATCCTTATCTTGCAGCTACTGAAGAAAATTCTAGAGGATTATGCAAATGCATTCAAATTTAGGAAAACTGGCCTTTCCTCCAAATCCCTTGTCTAATTCTAAGGATTCATCTTGGGATGGTTTTTAAAATACATTCACTCTTTTGACCTTCACCCCAATTTCATTGTCTCTTACACCGGTGGGTTGGCTTTGCCAGTGTTTATCAATGTTAAATCATCTTTCACATTATCCCTTTTACCTTTTTTCCTTCTCTCTTCAAAAGGAGATAATATCCATAAATACCTGTAGAGAATAAACACAGAGTCACTCCAGTATAGATTCTCATGAAAGCAAAAGCAAAAGGAGAGGTAAAGCCCAACAGAGGGGTAGGGATGAGTTTTGTGCTTCTTCCTGAATGCTCTTCTCATTTTGACTTATGACATGGCTTATTTTCATGACTCCCTGGCTTAAGTTTCTCCTTTCATTCCCTCAACAATATTTATAGTGATATGTATTATATAAACTTTTGGCTAGGCTTATTGGAGACTAGGTATTCTGGAATAAGTAATAAAGAAAAGCTGTAGTTTGGCTTAGGGGTAAGAAGATCAGCATTTCCTTTCATGTGGAGAAGGTTTTGAAGGCCCACTTTCTGAGATCTTCTTACATAATGTGGGATAATTGAGTCCTTTTAAAAATAGACCTAATGCCCTTTGCCTGGGGCTGTCAAAAAGCCTTTTTCTTTCTTTCTTCCTTTTTTTTTTTGGTAGGTGAATTAGTTTGACTTTTTATCTACATCCTATAAGCTTAGGATCCTTGGGAGAAGACAAGTTGACATGCATATATCCACCTCCCCGGCCCCATGACCCATCAAAATTTGCCAAAAAAATATGATTGAAATATGAAGTTTTATTATGATTGAGAATTCTATTAATTGTTGAGATATCTTTTAGGATTCTCCAAATCTGGAAGTCTGCTGCATGCAGTGGGAGAGTACTTTGATGAAGAAAATGTATTAAAAACTAGTTGTTCAATGGTAACTTAAGATGTGGCTTGACCCAACCAAAAAAGTCAGTGACATTACTCATAAGAGTAGTTTCCATTAGCACGTAGAACAACAGTTTTTTTTTTTTTTTGGTCAAAAATGCATTTAAGTGCATTATGTTCATGTTGGTGGAGGCTGTGCTGTGTTGGATTAGTGAAGATCTTTCTCTGAGGAGGTGAGGCTGAAGCTTGGGGTGGGCAGCCATAAGGATGGTGGGAAGTGATAAGAAACCTGCCACAGTCAAACCAAATAGGAATCTGGATACATTGAAGAAACCTGCAGGAGACCCAGAGGGATGTTTGCAGCATATGGGAAGATGGAGCTGTCCAAGAAAGGTGGCACCCTGGTCTGCCAACAGTCTTTCTTTTCCATTCAATATTAAAAATGTGCTAAAGAGAGCCTCGTCTTTTTGAAAATAACCCTCAAAAGTTCAGGAATCTTTTCTTTGGATTACTCCTTTTTTTAAATGTAGGAAAATATTGTTGTTGCAAATGAATATATAAATATTTTAACACTTTAAAATCTCCTAGAACCATTTAAATGATTACTTGTCAAATGAACGTATTTCTCGTCTCTAGATCGCTCTAACAGGCTGAATGAAAGGATGCCTGTATTAATTCCCTTCTGTGAAAACAGCATCCAAGTGTTTTACTGACTCAAGAATGTAGTGCAATAGAATCTGCCAGTTTAACATCATTCCTTGAACTCATGCACAGATCGGAGTTACTGGAACAAAGGTATCATGTGCTTATGTAATTTATTATTTTGGCACAACATGCTGTCTGCTGTGTTGGGAAGCTACATGTAACCTGGTGTCCTATGCCTGCTAAAATAAAAATTGTTAGCATAAAAAAAAAAAAAAAAAAGGTTAGCAATCCAAATATTTTCTGGGCTTCAAATAATGGCAACAAAATGCAATCTGAAATCCTTCCAACAGAGGGCTCTATGGGTTTGATTTAGATCAAGAAAGAGAGAAAACTACTTGGGTTTAGGTTGCTATAGTAAATTCTGTATTATACTTAAAAATAGAACTGATAAAAATGGAGTCAGTGGAGTTGAACTGGAAGAATCATCCAAAGATGAAATGTAAGATCTACTCTTACAAGACAGAATTTCATAATTCTTTGAATTGATGTTCTTTTCAAAAGACAAAATATATTTTACCATCTATAAATAAGAAAGTAGGCAAATTAGAGATAATCCATGCTCTAAAGTACTATTAATATTACCTCATTCAGTTACATTTTAAAAGAAAACAGGAGCTACTGCGTGCATTCTCTTTTGGAGACGTTTTATCTTTGTTGTTGGCAAATAATTTATTGTTGCTATAAGCAGATGTATTATGTACATAAAATACATGGTAAATATTTAATACACAAAATATATGTTTGTATGCCTGCACAATGCAAAATTTTCCTAAGATATTTTACCAAAACAAATGATACTGTTTAAAAAGGTGAAGTACAAAAGCATAAGAATAAGCTCAGATGAAATACATTTCTTTACCTTCTGCACAGCTTGCTTCTTCATGCTAGGCCTAGCTTTTTAATTCTGTTTCAGATTGGAGATGCTTACAATGTGTACATTAAAGTAAAGCAAGGAATAAACTAAAGCAATAAATTACTTTTGGGCTCTAGATCATTGTCTTTTGATTTTAGGGAAAGCTTTATTTTATCTGATCTTTCAGCGTTCTTTGAAATGCATGGGCTCATTGTATTCTATGAACAGACAGCTTTTTCAGATTCTAACCCATCTTATTATGTCTAGTTGAAAATGTTTATTTCACTTGATGTGGAGGTGCTTTAATGGCATAACTAACATTCTATTTGAATAAAAATGTTTCCATATATTTCCTAAAATTCCAAAATTACCCTTTTAAAAATAATCTGTAGATATCATTTTGAAATAGTAGAATCTTAATAAATGTCTATATTCACTACCAAAATATTTCCCTGAATACAAATACAGATTAAAATATAATATTCTGGATAAACCATTAGTAAGTTGATACACTGTGTATAATAAATGCATTTCATATTTAGATGCTCTATTAATATATTCTGTATTTACCATCCATATTTTTTTCAAAAAAATATAGATTCATTAGTAGTACAATGGCTTAGACCTGCTAAAATTTTACCATGATTCTCTGATCTGATAACATTAATAAGCAAAATCCTTATTTATTTTGAATAGAGTATTTATAGTAAATGTTTCTGCTACAATCTTTTATCAAGCAGATAAAAATTTGGTTTGATTATTTATAAAACCATTTAGAATGATTTTTAATTTACAATATATTTCATAAAAACAGAATATTTTAAAACCAATTGCAGCCTGGGTGTTCACATGGAGTTTGACTATCAATTCTTATTTTTCACTTGTTTGACTATCAATTCTTATTTTTCACTTTGTTTTCTTTTCTATAAATTGGAGAAGAGACTTCTAATAAGATTCAAAGGAGTTTTGTACAGTCCTTTTACGTATATTTTTTAAAACAAACAAAAATGATGATTTTGATACAGCTTTCACTGAAGCTAAAAATATTTTTTCCCCAATTTTTGTATTGTTTTGTTTAAAAAGTCATGGACCCTTTCAATGAATTTCCTAATAATGATTCAGTAGCAGTAAGTAAACAACTTTGGCTTCATAAGGCTACTATTTTGCTGTCATAAAATTTTACATGTATTTCTAGAATTCTTACATGTAAGTTCTTCTAAAATATTTCCTTCTTCCCATGTAGGGAGAATTATTTTATTTTGTTTATTTTTACTTGTCAATGATAAGCTGAAGGACTTAGCTTTGTGTCTTTTGGCCAAGAACCAAAGGTACAGAAGACAGAATATATATGGAACACATCTAAATAGTATCTTTTTCTAGAACCATTGTCCTTTTTGATTTTTGTCATAGAGTCCAGATATTTACATAACTTGTCCCAGGGGTGATGAACCTTCATCAATATTCTAATTTTCTATAATTCAAAAGATGGTTACATTGAAAACCATATGAAATGCTGAGTAAGAACAGTGTTGTCACATTTTGAACTTAATTTTGATGAAAGAAATAATTACCTATATCAAGTATACTTTTATTTAATGCCAGCAACATGTTATCTATAGGTCAGTTTTTTAAAAAAGGGGTCCAAAGTGATATACCTCATCACATTAAGGCCAAAGCATCGATCAGCATTATTTGCATCTGTGAATATTGCTTTTATGGCTAACTGAAACAAACAAAAATAACAACAAACCCCCACCCCTCCAAAAACACAATAATATTTTCTACAACCAGGAGACAAAGCTAATGGTTTCCTTTGTGCACCCACCAGTTTGGGCTGCTATTAAAACCACCCTGGAAATTCTCCTTTCTTTGTGTAATATATTATGCTTTCCTTTTCTTCAGGGCAGATTGGTTCTGCCTGCACTTTATTCCTGAACCCACGTTCATTCAAAATGGATTGCGAGACTTAAATGCGCTATCTAGTGCTGTGCTGCTGCTGCTGCTGCTGACTAATAATGCCCCTCCCCCACTCCAGCTCCTACCCCATCCTTCTGGGTGCTCTCTCTCATCTCTCTCCTTTCACTCCTCTCTTTCCTCTCTCTCTCTCTCACCCTCTTCCCTGCAACATCCTCCGCTCCCCATCACAGCCAATGCTGCTGGCCCATTGTCAACAAAGAATGCACAATGGTGAAAGTACTCAACCGTAATTTGGTGATGTTTTGCCTTGCATGTTTTGAAAGTATTTCTGAATTGCACAAATATAGGTGCCCTAAACTCTCCCCCTTTCACTATGCTGATATTTGGAACTGAGCTCTCATCCAAAGGGGCATTTCTAGGAGTGCAGTTTCTAGGATGCTTTGAGAGAACAAATGTGTAGCTCCATAACTCCCTCTCTTTTTAATAATATTAGCACCATATAGGTTTAATAATAGGGTGACTGAAAACATTTCCATGATGGGGTAGATTCTTTGATCCGCCAAGGAAAGCATCTGATTTGCTCATGTACCAATTAATTATTGAAGCAACTGAAAATAACAGGCGACTGCACTTCCTTTCTGCAAAGGGATGGCAGTTGGGTGCGTGTGCGCATTCACGTGCACGTGCATGTGTGTGCACGTGTCTGTGTTCCTGGGCTCTTGATCATACATATGTTTATATTGCTTAAAGGAAAGCTTAGCCAGAAATTTCTTCACTTTGACCTTGAAAATTGGGAGACTGTGTGCATGAGTGTGTGTGTGTGTGTGTTTTACTGTATAGTAGTATTTTGATGTAATAAGAACACAGTCTTTACCTTCTCACCTAAATGGGCCTCACAGTGAAACACTGCCTTTAATTTTAATTTCTATTTCTAGCCTGTATTTTATTAGCACCTTTTATGTTTTACAGTCCACTCACTGATATGGCACCAGATCTGTTGTGAGCAAACAATACAGTTTTGTTTCATGTTCCAATAAACATCATTCTGCTGTGTGGTGCAGTCTCTATAATTTGTACCTTATTTAATTTGGTTAGCTTTGGGGAACTCTTTCATGATACTCAGACTTAGGTTTATCTTTTTTTTTTCTTCTTCTCAGAATTGAGCTCCTTAAAGTTTTAAGGTAAAAGGAGAACAGATTCTTGGGTTACTGTAAAATTTGTTGCTTTGTATTGTGACAATAGTGTTCATATGCCTGACATCCTCATAATAATATTAAGCTCTATTTTTTAGTGTGATGTACTTTATACATTTGTATAAATGTCACAGCCTGTAATCACTTCCTTTGTCATCGACGATTAATCTAAAAAAATCGAATAATTCACTGCCCCTTGCCATTTACATATCGTCTGCTGCCATCTGCTCTTCTCAGCAGCAGTAAATGATGGGTAATTAACTCAGTGCCTTTGTCTTTCCCTTGCTGAATGTCTGACACATATAGATTTTCCTCTCTGTGCGTGTGCATGTGCGTGTGAGTGTGTATATTGCATGTAAGAGGAGGAAAGAGGCAATGAGAGAGGAGAGTGCAAAGAAGAATGAGTGATACTGCAGATGTGGAAGTCAGCACAAGATAATCATAGCAGAAAAAGTCAAAGACACTAGATCAGGGAAGTGGCCATATCTTAAGACTTTACGTTTTTTTCCGGCCAAAGGAAACAACTCTGGAACAATGGCTGCCTCAGACAAGCGGGAAGCAATTTTCTAAAACCTTAGAGGTCAAGGTCACCGTGCAAATTCAAGGCAAGGCTTCGTAAACTACTCCTATGTACCAGGGTGCAAAGAGAGATCATGTAAATGAGACCAAGTGTAGGGTACCCACAACTCACATCAATATTCTATTTGACTTTGGAATCAGGAGCCAGAATCAGTGTTTTAGGAAATAGTTACAGAAAGAAAATCTCAATAGATCCTGACTCTTGACCTATTTCTAAAAAATAGGAAGTACCAAAGAAAACTTACAAGGGCTTAACAGACTGGGGAATATGTAGAAATGCTTATTTTAGAGGGAAACAATATCACTACCTTGGATTTCCCCAAACTTCCTGTTAAATTATTCAGTTCCTCAGTGCAGCTCAAGAGTGTTTTAGGATGGAATCTTACACCATTCTGAAGACTTTAGACATGACATTACTCAAATAATTCTTGTTTCAAACATATATCTTTTAACAAGCTGTTTAAAAGGTGGCTAATTTTGACAGCATTAAAATAAAAATAATTAAAAATTCAACATTTTAAGGAAGGTTATAATCTCACTTGCTCAAAGATGGTTTTAAGGCTATGTAAAGTCAGACTGTAGAGTACGTTCCAAAACCCAAAATAGTCTTTTTCAGATAGAATTATTGAAGCTCCCTTTGATTGGAGATGACATATTATTTTCTGTCTATAATTTAAGCAAGCTAAATTCAGTTCCTGTTCTCAAGGAGTTTATCATTTAAATATGTACATATATAAATATATACGCAAAAGATTGTACTTAATCAGTCAAAGGAATAATAGAGAGAGAAAGATCCCAATTCAGATGCCTAGCCACCCACCTTGGCCAGTTCTTTAAGAATTTTGGAACTGTGTATTTTCTAAGTTTGAAGTTTCTTGAACTTACTGAAGGAAGAAGATCAGGTTGAAGTCCAGAGAAATTCTTGGAACCCATTTCAGGGTGCACATGATATTCAGAGGGTCCTCACTGTGTACCCCAAGTTTTCAGTCCACACAATGGCTATGGAAATGTTCTCCTAACTTTTATCATGAATGTCATGAATGAATGCTTGACAACATTTATCTTTTGGCTTAAAACCTTATTTGTAATTAATTTTTCCTTCAGTATCTATCACCACGGGACTTCTGAAAGTTAAATGATGTGCCCATATAATCATTAAACAACTGGACACCACTGGAAGGCCATTGAATGGTTGAATTACATTTTCTACATGAGTTTAAAATGACTGTTGCCAATAACCGAATACATACATTATTTGATGAAATGGCTAAAAAAATACACAACTGACTAAGTCAGTTAACTATGACAGGAACATTATAAATGTAAAGTATATAAAAAAAAAGGTTCCATCTCTCAGGACTTGTATTAACTGTGTGAAGTATGTGCACTTTATGAAACTATTTAAATTTCATAAACTTTTTATGACTTCCAGGTAAATTTGTCAGCATCTAATTGAGTAAGAGATTCTTGAAAGCTTTCATTGCAATCGTTAATCCAGCATCATTGTTCTCTCAGGCTGTTACGTGACCCAACAGGCTGGGAGAACAATATTGCTGAATATAATTGGCATATGTCAGCAAAATATAATTAGTAACAAGCCTCCTTCTGAAATGCTCTTTTTGTTGGTTTAAAAAAGTTGAAGATTTCCTCTCGGATTAAATTATAGCTTGGATTTCTCTCTCATTTGATTTTGGTAGGTCTTTAAAAAAAGATGAATTAATTTAAATTTTGATTCAAGGAGTATGTATTGATTTCTTGTGCTGTGCAAACACTATGACGGGGATTCTTTCCTTCAACAGGTTTTTATTTTAATTCTGGGTAAGAGAGCTTTGTATAGGAAAAATGGGATAGTGTAATATCAAGGGGTATCATAAATACTCAGCCCAAATCAATCCTCTCCAACCCCTTGAGTTTTAGAATAGGTTCAGTGACAGGCCATTTCTCAGAGGTTGTGCAAAAGCTGACACAAAAATCAGAGTCTCAAATAACAGCTTCCTGCTTGGTAGTTACTGACACCAAAGACACAGAACTAAAGAATGTGAATTGTTTATTGCAACTGTTTCTCTGTGTTTAACTCTGGGGCTATTATGGCTAATGCTGGTAATGGGGGGAAATGTGTTACAATTGTCTTTCAATCAACAGTATAAGAAAGAAGATGGATATTTCTCACTATTAGGTGATTTTGGAGAAAAATAATACTGTAATATATAACTTTTTTGATGGGAGCTGAAAAAATATTTGCCAAATTATTCTTTATGTGAGGAGGGGGCACTGTGCAAAATTCTTCAGAATCCTGATTTGGAAGGAAAGATCATTTTAATGAAAGGCTACTTTTGAGTGACAGCTAGAAATGTACTTTCTCCTACAAATGCTGTGCCCTTGCAATCATAGCCAAGTCTGAGTGAGTGGTCCTATGTGGCTAAAGACCCAGCTTAGGGGAGATGGTCCTGGAGAAGTATGAAAGGTGAAGAAGCAGATACCTAGCCATCCACATTGCTCAAAACCTGAGCTGGTGATCCACACAGTGCTCCATGTCAGGTCTCAGTCCCAGGTTTATTACCAAGGTCTTTCTCCCAAAGTATTAAATCTGAACCTTTTCCTCTCTCATGCTTTCCTCTTGCTGGGTCTGAAGTTCCAGGACATTGTCCCTGTCTCCTAAGCAGTATGCTCCTTATCTTCTGGCCTGTCAGTTCTCATTTCCTGTTTCTGTTAGTTCTCACTTCTAGATCCTGGGTTCTGGTGGGTTCTCCTCCACTCATCCCTCCATCACACAAACCACAGTTATCCAGCATCTGTGTCATGTATCTCACGCACCACTGTGAGGTCATTTCACACACAGAACAGCTCTGCATACATGATGAATTTCAGGGATGGAGGAGGCAGGGTGGAAAATAGATCTATCTCTATATGCCTACACAATTCATTTCAAATCTTATGGGCAACTATCATGAACTCAAATTTTTGATGTTTTAAAAATGTATGCAATGGAATACAAAGTAGTAGAATTAGCCCTGTCCTTGAATGCTTGACGTGAGTTTTAAAAATAGTTACTATGTGATCTTTCAGTGAGGCACACTGATAGAGTGGGAAGAGAACCGAACAACAAGAGATGGTGACAGGGTAGGACACTAAATGTTGATAGGCCTCATTTTGCTTATCTATGAAATGGGTTAGTAATTTGCAAACAATGCACTGATGTAGGTCATGAAGAGGTGACAGTCTTGGTGCCCAGGTATTTCTCCCCCCCTGACTTACTTAGACTCACTGTAATTTGTATTTTCCAATTTTGATTTGCCCATGGTTTTTATTTTCTTTTTTTTAAACCAAGTTCTACTGCTAAGAACCAGTTTGAGGATCCTTGTTCTATATGTACATATAAAAGGAGGAAGATTTTAGAACAGATGAACCTGGGGTTTTCATCTTATCTCTGGGGTTGACATAGTTGTGGGAGATTATATTTCTATTTTCAAAGGATGGTCTTTGCAGAACCATGAAGAACAGCTAAAAAGTAAGCAGGGAAAGCATTTAGGGGAGTTTTGAAATAATTTAGTTGTAACCTCAATGCAAGCAATGCCAATAGAGATATAATTGGAATTATAGCTTTATGAAACACTAAGGAAGTTAGAATCTACAAAACAAGTACTTTCAAGGCATATAAATAATCATATAATAGTCTAGAACAACTACCTACTTTTCTGGAGACATCAGCTGAGCTGGGAAATTCAGAGAGGAGCACTTTTGGGGAAAAACATGTGGAAGTCAGCCTTGAACATATAGTTTGATGGGCCAATTGGATATATCCACTGGGACCTAGAATGTAGAATCAAGATCTGGATAATATAGGGAGAAATAAAATACTTTATATGCAGAAGTCATTAGAAACAATAGGAAAGATAGAATTAAGACTTTCCCAGGGGCTGGGGTTGTGGCTCAGTGGCAAAGCACTTGCCTACCATGTGTGAGGCACTGGGTTCAATTCTTAGTACTGCATATAGATAAATAAATTTTAAAAATTCAAGGTCCATCGGCACCTAAAAAAAGAATTAAGACTTTTTCCAAGGGAGACAGTTTGTGAACAAATTAAGCCCTAAGGTTTTCATTGTTTTTTGATGAATTAATTATATTCTTCTGCATCTAAAATGCATTATTAGCTATATACCATTTTTAATGTATTGGAAAAAAATCATTAAATCATTGGTGTTGTATGATTCATATAAGAAACCCTTAAGTGAGAAAGGTATGAAAAGAAGCAAAATCAAAACCTGATGAGGACGAGTGATACTCTCGAGGAGCTCACAGTATAGCATGTGACATGTACCTGCTAACAGATACCACTAACAATGATAAATTAATTATTAAAGCAGTGCTATAGTTTGAATCTTGAATGTCCCTCAAAGGCCCATGTGTTAAAGGTTTGGTTGCCTGCCTGTGGCCCTGTTGAGAGAAGAAACTTTAGGCGGTAGGGCCTCAGGGGAGAAAGGTAAGTCAGTGGGTAGTACCCTGGAAGGGAGTATGGGACCCCAGTCCTTTCTCTCTCTTTCTTTCTCTTTGCTTAGCCTCCATAAATAAGCAGTTTACTCTGCTGTGTTTTTCCTACCATGGTGTATTGTGCTGCCATAGGCCCATAAGTAACAGAACCAAGCATTAAGAATTGAAACCTCTGAAACCAGGAACCCAAAGAAACCTTTTGTCTTTTTGATTATTTCAAGTATTTTATCATAGTAACAGAGAGCTGACTAACACGGACAGCAAAGCAAGTTGTGTCTTGGCCTCTTTGTCTTTTTCTCTCTCAATCTTCCTACCTCTGTTCCTCTATATTAGTTTGTCTTTCTTCTTTGTTGGCTTCTTTATTGGGCTGCCACTCTTTGTAGCACATCTCTCAGCAGTTCTAGGGTGTTGTCATCTTTCTCCCCAGTTCTAAGGAAAGTTCCTGAATAAATCATTTTGACCTACTTTGGGCCTTCTCCTAACAATGCCTGAGGCCATGGAAATGGACAACAGTAATTACTCTGTCTGTGCCAGGAGCTGCTAAAAGGGAGGTGTAAATTCCAACAGAATCACATGGACTAGCAGCAGAGGGAGAGGGATGCTCAACCAAAGGGAGCAGTCATCATAGGAAAGAGGCAGTGGTATTGAGACAGGAGACCTGGCAGATGTCCCCCAACAGCACAAGGAGACAGGGGCTCACATTTCCTTCTGGGGACAAAGAAGCCTATAGGCTAAACTGAATAGACAGACACATTTCTACCAAGACTGCACAGCAGTATTCAGAACCATGAAGAGCCTTGGTGAGGAGCTGAGGTTGAACTATACATCCATCACCGAGCTCAACATGGAAAAGACTGAAATCCAAACTTCAAAATTTAGTCACATTTATAAACACATAATAAAGTTGTACCTCATCTCCAAAGAGTGATGCCATATGTCCTTTTGTACCCTGTGTCTTTGGGTTGTGAAACTTTGCAAACATGAATTACAAATAGGAGCGCTCATCATTTTGAAAAGAGGGAAGAGAAAAATACACTGACTTTCAAATAGCCATTGACAGTACCTTTGCAATTGGGGAAGAATTGTGAATTTAGAACAAAGGTTCCTGAGGAAAGGGAATAGTGTACAGCTCCAAAAGTAAACAGGATTGTTTTCATTCCCATTGTGAATGACTTGAAGTTTTGAGGAAAAATATCACAAGAGAGAACGTTTTCTACATTTGGGGGCACGTCTCATCAACTGAGAAGAGTGGAGAGTAGAGGAGATTAATAGCTTGCTTTAAATTTATAAGCAAACAAGTTTCTGCATATGGAAGAAAAAATCAGAGAGCAAGTATAAGAATCTGCAAAATCCAAACAAAAATTTTGGCTGAAGTACAGAAGGTAATCTTTTGGAAAATTCTACCTAAGAAAAGATGGAATTATTAGGGAAAGTCATTGAAAGTGCCTGTAAACAGTTCCAAAAGTAAACAGGATTGTTTTCATTCCCATTGTGAATGACTTAAAGTTTTGAGGAAAAATATCACAATAGAGAATGTTTTCTACTTTATTTATTAAAAAAAAATTTCAACTTGAAATTAAGAGATCAGAATTATTTTATGCTTAACAGGTCCAATGTTGTGTAGCAAATGTTCCTGGAGAAAATATTTCTGTCTCCATTACTCAGGAAGCTGAGGCAGGAGGATCTCAAGTTCAAGGTTAGCCTGACCTAACTAACAAGACTCTGCCTCAAGAAAAAATTAAAAAAAACAATAATAAACCAAAAAAAGGGGGGGGGCGGGGTCTAGGGATTAGGGACCTGGGGATGTAGTCCAGTAGTAGAGTGCTTGTCTCACATGCAGTGGACTCTAGGTTCAATTTCTGCTACCACCACAAAAAAAAGGAAATTTTTTTTTCTATTTCAAAATAAATTGTTGAAGTAATAAAATAGCAATTGTAAACATGTCCATTTTGTATAATGATTCATGTTTTTATAGAAAATATTTAAGTAGTCAAAAATAAGCATAGGTTAATATACTTAAGCAATTTAAAGTAAAAATAACTCGGGGGTCCATATGTGCTGCTGAGTCATGAGATCACTGTGACAGAAATAGACAATTTTTAAATTATATTAATTTAATGTGAACTACCATATTTGAAAATCAATCCTCATATCCTATAAATACAAAATTGATTTGTACTACAAAATCTAGTCATCCATTGACTTCTTAATCACCCATTCAACATGTATTTCTAGTAATCCTTTGTGCCAGGCACTTTTAAGAGAGCTGGGGAAAGGAGAATCAATGGAACAAAGCCCCTGATTTTGAGGAACTCACAGTCTACTGAGAGCACTGGATGTATAAACAAGTAATTACAATCCTTCATCCGTGCCTGCGGAGTTCACTTAGCTTTGTTTCCAATGACAAACATTAAGATGGCTTGGGCCTAATAACATGTTACATTTTCTTTTAAAAGTCAGTGCGTACCCTACTTTTAAGTGGATGCTAGTGTTGTTTCAATCATGGTGAACAAGGGCACACATTTTTCTGCCTGCACAATTTCACATCTTTTTCCTCCTTCCCAGAAAAGTGTGGTCCTGAATACCTCCAGGAAACACTGCTAAGGCAAGGAAGAACCCACAGAAAAAAGAAAGAAACAAGGAAAAAAAGAGGAGAGAGAAACAAAGGATTAAATGTAGGAAGAATGCAGAAAATTCAAAAACAGTCAAGCAGCCATAAGCTAGAGGGTGGGTGTAGTGTAGACCCAGGGCTAGATATCTTGAGAAGATGATCTTGGAATTATGAGGAGAAAAATAAAGGGCAGCCAGTAAAGAAAAATCCATTTTGTATTTTATGAGGTCAGGATGAAACAGGATTCATCTCTAGGCAGCATTAATAGAAATCTAATATTCAGATCATGGCAGATAGCGTCATGACCATTTCTGAACAGCACATTTTAATTGGAACATTGACAAATTCCCTGGACAAGAGAAGAGAAAGATTGAGGAACTTTTAAAATTATCTTCTAGTTCTAGTTGCTAGAGTCCAGGTTCGTTTAGAGTTTAGCATATAAGGCAAATGTGATCCTAAGTAAAAGAAAAGAAAGTAAATACATTCCCCCTCCCCCTTTCTTTTTCTCCATGTGAAGAAGGGATTTGGTACATCTTGTGAAAAGAAATCTGTGTGACTTTGTATTTCAATTCCCTCTGGGGTATTTCTATGTGAAGACTTAAGCCAGCCAACAGTAGAAGTCTAGAGTCCTAGGTGTGGAATTGAAGAATAAGGAATTTTGAGGAATGTGGACATAATTATGTTTCTTTCGATGCACTTATCCTCCTGCAAAACTAAGCACTTGCCTTGAGGAAGGTATATGTTTTTTTTGCTCAGCCATTTCACCTTTAGAATTGCAGCATAAAAAAAATCATTAAGGATATATGCAGAGTTTTCTATATAAGTGTTCATCACAGTGCTATTTATAATATTAAAAACCCCAGAAATAGTCTACATGCCAAATGTTGGAATATGCATTAAATAAATTATCCACACAATACAATATGTAATGAATACTTGAAATGGAAAGATATTCATACAACAATGCTAAGTGAGATGAATCGGGTTGAAATTTGTACATATGTATCCTTTTTTGCATTATTTTATGTATAAATAGGGAAGGAAAAGATTGAACAGATAATATGCTAATTGTCTCTCTCTGGATAGGGTCATTATGAATGTTTCATTTTGATTTTCTTCTTTTCTTTTTTAATAATTTTTCTTCAATGACCTTGTATTAATAAAATGTATTTGAAGTTCAAAATAATTTTTTATGTTTTGGTTGCAAAACATGCATTTGTATTAAGAGATACTATATCTCTATACATTTGCCTATTTATATCTATGAAATATATGTACATTTATATTGTATAAAGATATTATGCAAAAGAGGACAGAGCTTCATGCTATTTCCCTCATGTTCCATATGTAATTCAAGTCCAAGTGTGATCAGTCTAATGTTCTAGCAAATCTGACTTCCTTTGGTTCTTTAAACATATTCTGCTTACTCCCATCTTGGGATCATTGCTTCAGTTCATCATTCTTCCTTCAATGTCTTCCAGGCCTTTTCTGGTTATTGTCTTCATCTTTTAGGACATAGCTCCAGCATTCCCTTCATGGAGAGGAACTCTGGCCACCTTCTTTCAAGTGGTTTCCTTAGTTTCTCTCTGTTGCATTTCTCTCTTCATTTCCCTCATTGATTACAATCTGCAGTTCTCTTGCTTACTTATTTACATGTTTGAAAAATGCCTCCTCTAGGGCACAAGTTCCATGAAAGCAGAGACTGAGTCAGTAATTGCTGCATCTTCAACACCCAGCCTAGTTCCTGACATATGGCAGATATAGGACGAGTTACCTGCAAAAATGTTTCAGAAACCATGGCAAATGTTAAGACCTTATTAGAAAAGCTGGAAAGCCAGTTTGTGGTGGAGATAAATTCACTTCAAAATCTTATCAGCACAAATGTGTATTATAAACATATATACTCATGTGTGCATATATTTATACACACAGAAATTTATATAGTTATACATGTGTTCACAATTTAGACATTTTAAAACATGTGACATATATAAGAGTAAAGAGAATCATATCATGAACTCACCCCCATGCTTTAACTAGTCCCCAGCTTTACCAAATATAAATTCATGGTGAATCTTGTTTCATAAACACAATCCCTCACTTCTGTTTTCATCTGGATTGTTTTAAAGCAAACTTCAGATGCTGTGTTCATGTATTCTATAATTTTAATATATACTCTAAAAATGAAAAAAAACATAATTTCATCATTTCACCCCAAATTAACAATAATTTCTTAATATTTTGTGTTTTCGATATCTAGCAGTTTCAAAGATATATATTTAAACTTTTTCATTCATGTAAAACATTCATATTTGAACACTGATCCACATCCCATCTTGCTTTGAAATTAATTTTTAATTCTTAGTTTACAGATAGTCAAAACTAGAGGTCATTTTTTTCCTTAACTTTTAATTATTTTAGCTCTCAAAGGTGAACTCGTTTTCAGGTTGACCCAGGGGTAAGATAGCCAAGCAGTCTTTTTTTGTGTATTGGGTGGGGGGCTGTTTTCCCAGGAATCGTTTTATTCCTTCCAGTCTTAGTTTGTTAATCTGCCATCAGATGATAAATTGCCTTCAAAGAGTAAATGATCCTGAAACTCTTGTCTAATGAATAATCTGAATTTGTAGATAGTCAATAAGTATTTGTTGATTTTATTTTATTCTGATTTGGATTGTGGATAGCATAGATTTTGCTAGTAATTTAGGAGTCTATATAAAAGTAATCTTGATTTAGTTATATAAGAGCAATCTTGCCTTTTTTCCCCCATAAGCTTCTGGAATTGTTGTGATTTCTTTTCTTTCTATAATCTTAGGCTGATCCAATTTCTTAAGGCAGTTTGAGATAATGTTAAGTAATTGCTTGCATTGTGAGTTATTAATAAGGACAAGAAACACATGTATTCTTCACAAGGTTTGCAGTAAGCCAGTAGAAAGGTATAATTTGTTGGCAAAAGGAAAATTTTAGTGAGTTGCTATAGATATGGCATCTTTACCTTTCCACTTCTGGTTGTTACTAAATTATGTTCTTGGTCTTCACATCAGGATGCTGAGCTGAAAAGCCCGAGTTCTCCCATTTGAGGTTCATTTGTTTGGAGAGTAAGAGCATGTTAACGAACCCTTTCCGACTGCATCCAAAAATGTATGCTAGATAACTGCCAAATGGATCATCAAGAGTGGTCTGTCTTTCTCCATTGCAAATATTGCATTCCATCTAAATAACACTGTCTCATATTCATCAGCCAGCCTCAGACTAGTAGATAAAGGGATAGTGGAAACATCCCTGGAGAGTTGGAGATTTGACTCTGGTTTTGATAGTGTATTAGTCCCAGAATTCACACATTTATTGACCTCAATGCTGGAGAGGTCAACATGATAATGCAGTGTGTATTGATTTTGTTCAATTCAGGAATTGCTCATTTATTGCTTATATTTATGTAAATAAAGCACTAGTCTTTCATCTTCCAATTACAACATGTTACTGAATTAATGTGATTAAAGATGAAGTTGGACTAATGTTAACAGGGCCTTTGTTTCTGTCATAAGTGCAAAGGAACAATCATGTAAAATTAATATATTCCTAAGGAGGTGAATATGCATTCCAGTATCAGTTATTATAATCTCCATACCCTTTTTTTTATTGTTCAGAGCAATTTCATGCTGAAATACCTTGACATATTTTCTTTTCATTCCTGGCTTCCCCCTCCTCCTCAACCCCTGCTTTATGACTGCATCTTTAAATTATATTATATGGTGAATTTTTCTGTAAATGGGAATATGATATCTTTGCGATGAACAAGTTTGGCAAGAATTTAGCATCAGAAGAGTTTTGAACAGGCATGTCTGTTATTTTTATTGAAATATTTTCAGCTATCTACTTTTTGTTAACACAATAGTAAAAAAAGACAGTGTATGAAGTAGGAATTACCAGTTCATACATTTGGCAACTGAACTGCTTTTTCCTAGGTCATTGCTTTGTTGCCTAAGCTTGAAATCACTTTTTGGAACCAATAATATAGAAGGCACACAGCTATGACCCAAAAGATAAATCTTTTTTTTTTCCTTTAATGGAGGATGGGAAAATGAAGTTCAGAAATGTGAAGGATTATTTAGTTTTGCTCTAATTTATATAACCGAATGGTGCTAGCCACTGAAGTGTCAGAAAACACGTATGTTATATTGATAATTGGTTTGATATCTTGCCTTTTAATATTTTTTTGATACAAAAACCATTTTCTTGAAATATTGCAGTAAAAAAGGGCCTCTAGTATCTGTTTCACCTCATCGCTGATCCATTCAGTATAAACATAAATTGAAGAGTACATTCTGTGGACAGCATTTTATGGAAAATACAGTGTGGTTGATATTGTGGTCTTTTTCTTAAACTTATCAAACTACACCACCACCAGGAGACATTTACTGGGGGGACAAGAGATTCACTCATAAGCACTCCCTTTGGTTGTCAGGTAAGGGATATCCAACAACTGACAGCAGCATAGCATTTAAGGGCATCAGTCTGGTACACAAAATGAATATAGAAGAGATAGAATCACTGGGTATTGAGCAGCAGGGAAGGAAATGATTTGTGCTTCCTGCTGATATATAAAGGTATATTATGCACAATAAGAACAGCTCTGTGGCTTACTACACTCTAGAACTGAAGGTACAGACTATGCAGGATGGGTTTATCTTCCAGCATAGCCTGGGCAATTATTCGGTATTGATTTCCTGAAAGTTTTGTCTTATATGTCAGCATTTTGTTGGCAAACTTCGCAAGGTAATCCAATCGAGTCGGTGCAGAAAAGACTGTGGGCAGAGATAAACCCTCCCGTGAGTGAGTCCTTTGCGTGGTCCATAGGTAGCCTCTCTGCATTAAGAAAACCCTTGCAACTGTGCCTTCTTGTCAGGGGAATTGTAATCTTGGGGAATCCCTGAGCCTGATTGCGACTCTCCTCCCAATTGTGCACTTTTGACCTCTGTATTGATTCTCTTCTCTCATCAAAAGCGCTGATGTAATTCCATGTGCTGGGATCATGCGGTGATTTGCATTTAGGAGCTGCAACTGTGCGCTGACCCCAAACCATTTCATCAGAATGAAAGTAGACCAAACGGCAGATGCGTTTCCCCATAATATTAAAGTCTATTGTGCCATTTGGTGGGTTTCTTTATTGTATATAGAAAAAGGGCATGCACCACCCGCTCTAGATTTTGATTTAATTCCAACCAGGAATTGAAAAGTTCTTTAAAAACATTAACAGGGCCTGAAAGGGATTTTATTGATTTCTACAGTTGGTCAAATAAATAGCATTTCTATTTGTTAAAACTCAAAACACCATGATAAAAGTATCTGAATATGTTTTCAGGAATTCTAGCATATTTAAAAATCATTTTATTATTTTTTATTTCTTTCAGTGCTTTCTTGCCAGTATGTACTAATCATGAAACCTATTTATTGACTATCTACCTAAATAGATTAAATAGAAACACTACTTAGCAGTTCCCTGAAAATACTAAAATGTCATTAATAAATTCAATGCAGTATAAATATTGACCATTATGTTATTTCATTTCTCTTCCCTTTCCTCCTGTGTTTCCATTGTTTCTCTTTCCTCTATCTTCAAGTAAGGTAAAAAATGGTGAGAAATGAGTTCAGAAGCATATGCACCCAAGAAAATTTCACTGAAAATCAGTGCAAATATACATTTATTCTCATTATACTTTGTTTTCCCTATTTCCCCCTAGATCCTGCTCATTCTCATTTATTAATCCCAATCAGCAAATATTTACTAAGCCTTTAGATACGGGTGCTGGGAATTTAATGATGGGCAAAACAATATGATCCCTTATGAAACCAATAGCCTAGATGGAGACAATCCAATAATTACACAAAGCAGTGTGACTGTAACAAGGAGGAAGAAGTTTATATTAACAGCCAACAATAGGATTTGTTCTATGCATGGAATCATAATTATTGAGAAAGTCCTGAAAAGAGTTGGGGAGGTGGTAAGAATAGAGATGCTGAAGGAGTTGGGCATGGGTGGAACCAACCCTGGAAACCTGGGTGTGGCATGAGATTATGACTTGTCCTATAGGAAAGGATGGAAAAGGAACTTGGAAATAGAATCAAAAAACAAACAAACAACAACAACAAAACAATGATGGGCAGACAAGGGGCAGAAAGCTGTGTAGTGCCCTGTTATCCTCCAAATTCATGGAAAGCTTGGCACTGTGGATCTTTTGTGGAGATATTATACAGTGCTCTCCTTGAGTCCAGGCCAGTGAGGGATTAAACCAAGACAGGACAGGGGGAACAAAAGGGCGATAGTGTTTGTTAAATGCTCTAGTATTAGCAGAAAGTATGGGTGATTTTCTGGATTTTCATAGGCTAGGAATCTGGAGGCTCAAGTTGATAGTCCATAAATCCTTTTTTTTTTAAAAGGGTATTCAATTGTAACGTTGAGACAAATTACAGAAAATATGAAATAGAATCAAGATTCTAGTTTAGATTGAGATAGAGAGTGATGTCAGATAAGACCTTTGTTTTTCCAGATCTTGAAGGCATGTGATTTCATTTCAAAAGGAATGTTGGCTGAGGAAATAATTGCAGAAATGTGTGAGTTTACAAAACTCTTGATTAAGGAAATATTGATAATAATTCACATTGCATAGACCATTTATAGTTAATGGTGCACTTTCACTTGAATTGTCTTAATAGCCTTGAGAGCATTCCTGTGAGAAAAGTGACACTGTATCCATAGTAAGGATGGATCTTCCCTAGGATTGGCAAATTCTGAAAGTTGCAAAAGGCTAAAAGACAGCATGTAGCAAAGAATTTGAATCTAGGTCTTCTTGTAAACTCTCTGCCCTTTCCCCTAACTTCATATGTAACACAGTTTTTGAAGTTGTGAAAACACTTGGTAGAGGTTTTTCTTTAAATAGTTTTCTATTATAATGAACATAAAAAGTGCTATTTTTTCATATTATATATATATATATATATATATATATATATATATATATATATAGACATTTTAAGAAAATGTGCTTTATATAATATATAGTGATATATATATATATATATATATATATATATATATATATATATATATATATCTCAAAATACATTGACGTTCACTTCCAGGGACTTTTTGTTCTGTGGCCACTATACAACTCAAAGATATTTCAGATGGGCTGCTCCACTTTTCTTTTGGCCTGGAAGCAGCCAAAGATGGATGGATCTTTGAGGGCATGGGGGAAGAATCTCTATATTCCAACCTTGAGAAACCAAGCTAAAATTGGCAGTAGTATTCTGGGGAAACAGCTGCACCCCTGAGGTAACCTCCTACAGAGAAATACTAGGGCACAATTAGATAATTTCCAATTTGTTGACTGTTATCTTGGCGGACTGTGGTTTAGATGAATCCCCCATCTCCTCCATCATATTCCTGTGGTTAATATTTTATGGCATGTGCTCAGTTCTATGAATCACAATTGACAATATGATTATACTTATTAATCACTATTAAAATCAATAATTAGATAACAGATAACTGTTTGAATTATTCTTTTTATAAAAAGGTGAAGATTAGCCAAGTTTATGACATAAGTATGGCTCTCTTATTATCACTTATTATTTGTAGTTTAAGGGATAGGTCACTGACATGGGATTCTGAAGCTCAATGTTTAAAATCCAGCTTTGCTAGTGCATCAGAAGTATGACCCTGGGTCAATTATTCAACTTTTCTAAACTTTAGGTTCATCATCAATAAAACAGGATTAATAAAAGTTTACTTTGGGGGATGAAATTAGTTTGAATATATGAAATAAGTCATGCAAGCCTTTTTGTCTGTCTTATTCTTATGCTTTTTTATGTTCATTGTAATAGAAGACTATTTAAACAAAAAGCAAATGAGGGGTGCTCTCAGAATGTCAAGGAAAATTATGGATGGGGTAGACCAAAAAAGGATATTATCAGATGTTCCTATTAGCACCATATATTTGCCTCTGAATCATGGATAAAGGTCACCTTCCTATGGATGTCATGGTCATTTCCTTGTCTTCGAACTTTTATTGCTCCTTGGTCATATTCTTTGTTGCAGAAGATAAATATTTTGATCAGAGTGAAATGTAGAACCTATGATTTCAGGCTTTAGATCTTGATTTTTCTCAATACTATGTGTCCCTAACCTTCTTGTTCATTATATTCACCCAGAGTGTTCTTCAGAAAATCAAAGTCCACCTTTGCATAGAGATGATGGAGCCTAATTGACTGCTTCACCATAGTGGGACGTACTTGCCAGTGAAAAGTGGATGTTTTTATTCAGAAGCACCAATTTAACTTCTTCTCCCCAGGAGATCTATAGGATACTTTGAAGCTCGTCATGCTGTAGTAAACTAGATATATTTATTTATATCTGTGAAGATAACTTTGGAAAATGTTAAATCAGCATCCTATCTCATATTTCCTCATCTCACAAACTGATTATAACAGATAACCATAGCTCTAGGTTGTGGGCCATTTGGGTATTGGAATCAAGTTCTTTTAGGCCAGTAAAGATAAATCTTTTTAAATGTGTGTGATCTTAATTTTGGTGTCTTTTTCTATAGGCTAATTTGTTTTATTTTCAGCTTAGAAGTCCCTTGCATATTGATTGTCATCTGTCATTTACAGAAAATAGAAAATTGTCTTAAAGTTATTTTATACATTGGAAAATATTACCTTTGAAAATCAGGTGTCTGCTGAGTACATTTTGATGTTGTTGCTAAGAGGAAAGGGCCATGTCTTTGAAATTAGTTCATTGTGAGGTTGGATATATGTCAGCACTTCAGGCATCAATTCTTACAGGAAGAAATACAAAAGATGAGAAGATATATGGAAGATTTCAGTTTTATCTAAGATAAAAACTTTCAGATATTTTGTAACAATAAAACAAACATTGGGAAACAAATTTAGCATCTAAAATGCAACATGTGTTCTGCACTAGTTTATGGTATTGAAACCCATTTGCCAGGGTTGCTCTTAGGTGTTGTAAACTTGCACATGTGTAAAAAGGCTGTATGTCTTGATTATTTTTTAGGATTAAAAACATAAGGATACAAGTATAATAATGCAAGACAAGAATATATTTGCTGCACTTCTGTTATGATTGGATTTGTTTTTGATAACTTAAATCATTGACAACATTTAGCATTTACAATGTGTATTTTAAAAATCCCACAGTGCATCTGAATCATCTCTTTGGTTGTCATAAAGTCTGTGCTGTATGACAGTGCTGGTGCCATGTCACAAGCATGGGAAAAGAGGTTCTCAGATGGTGAGAAAAGAGTGGTGCTATGGGGGCCAAAAGTGTGAACATCAAGGATGAATACCACTTGGGGTCTGAAGCATAAGGGGATAAAAAAGAGTTGGGAGTGTGGACCTCTGCCTGTCTCTCTCCCATCCCATTGTGCTTGGAGCCATTTTAAGGGTTTGCGTTTAATGTATGGAATCATGAACATCTGGCTCTGACTTTGACATTATTGAAATAGCCCTATTCCATGCTCACCTGAGAAGGTTAGCATCACTAATCCAGTTATAATTTATTTCCCCTATAGTTTTCAAGTCAAGAGGTATAAAGGATCTTTTAAATAGAAACATTCTGCCCACAGCTAAGTGTAACCAATAAGTAATCTTTCCAGGATGACTAATCATGTCCTTGGAGTCTTTAGCCCTATCCTCCAGTGCATTTCCAACATACTCACAAATGGTGATTTTCCTGCAGTTGGGTTTCTGCTACATCAGTATATAGAGAATCTGAACATTTCAACCCTTCCATAGTGACAGGTGATGCATCTGATTGTTTGCTGATGGTGATTTGGAATATTGATGCTTTAGAGAAATAACTACATCGAACAGGCAATCTGCACAGCTCACCAACTACACAAAGAGCATTGATATAAATAAAGTGTCAACCGGGTGCTGCAGCTTTGTGCAGAATCATTTTCAAATTTTCCTTTTTGAATTATTAAATAGACCATGTCAGAACAACTCTGATTATTATCCAATCCATATGCTTCAACACCAACCTTTTATGTAATATCAAGCGACTGCAGTGATCAATTGGACCAATCATGAATGCTCCCTCGTTCTGGAAATGATTCAAGCACTTCACCACACTGCAGCTTCTTATGCAGATATGTAAACATCTGCTGCCCTGCTTACAGGGGAGGCCACAGAACTATCTGCCTTTAAGAATGTTTGCAGGCTGTGAAAATACACTTAATTTCTATCAAAAATTTTTATAAGCCCATCATTTTGCAATTTTAACCTTGTTTGGCTATGTTAGATATGGTGTTATTATCCAGCTATCCTTCTATACCGAAGAATTATTTGCATAACCTACATTGTAAATAAAATGTATTAGGGCATGTTTGTGAAAACTGTTGTATGAAAAATAAAACGCTGTGTTTTGTTCTTTAATAACGACAGTATCTGCTGGAAGCAGAGACTCTGATATGCAGGCATGTAGCCACATGTAATTTATAAAGTGTGATAAAATGATAATCTCTCACCTACACTAATAAACAGTTTATCTAGATAAATAACTCTTAGAATGAATACTGTGGATGCCTTTAGGGTTTTAGGCATTTAATTAAAATGGAACAAAAATATTAACTGTCAGCTTTGGGATTTTAGCATCCTCTCTTGAAAAGAATGTTCTTTAGTCTGAGAACACATTTGTGACATTCACTGGGAATAAACGTGAGGTGGTATTTTTCTATTTCTCATGAAAATGAGCCTAAGATGTATGGGATAGCAATTCTAAGACACAATAGTTTCTTGGGGGATGTTTCTCTGTTCTCCTGGATAGCTCCCTCCCCAGGCCTGGGTCTGAGGGTGGATTCTGGGGGCCTCTTTGATAATTGCCAGTGATTGGGGTAGCATCCTTTCTCCAGCGCTTTTGCCATCATCCTGGTATGTTGCCATCACTCACGATGACTGCTGAAGCAGAGGGCTTTCTTCCTGCCGCCTGCGTGTGATTTTGACGTTGGACACAGGGAGGCAGGGCAAAGCAGTTGCAAAGACCAAGTGTAGGGAAGAGCAACCGAGGCCCTGGGAGCACATTGCCTTGCAGAATGCAGAGATCATAGAAGGCTCAACGACTGCCCACTTAACCCTAAAAATACATACAGAGCTACAATGTGTGGGACATATTCAATAATGACTCCTTTAAATTTTCCCATTGTCGACTAAAAATTGATTGAGATTTTCTTTGAGCCATTGTCTCTAGAAAAACACTAGTTTCCTTTATGTAACACACTCTGTCTCTTTAAATACATAGATTGCACACTGTGCATACATATCTTGGGCAATTCTTTTGTTGATTCATTATTTTATAGGATTCCCAATATAAAAAAGGAGTGAAAAAAAAACAAAACCCAAAACCTTATATTGTAATGTAGTGTTGTCCTATTGTTGAACAAATTAATCTGGATATTTGCCCACAAGTTTGATAATACATATGACATACTGACAAAGCAAGAAATTGTTACTTTAAATGAATGCAATGCAATGTTTACTTTTTTTTTTTTTTAAACAAAGTAGACTCAGTATTTGTAAAAGGGTCTGTTGTGTGTGTGTGTGGATTTTTCAGCACTCTTGAGAGAGACAAAAAAATCATCTAAAAAGAAGAAATAATAAGTAAAGAGTCACATTTCTCAAATCACTTTTAGTTCTTTGGAAAATTCATCTTTCTCTGAGATTTCACTTTGGGATCTGGAAAGTGAATGGAACAGAATGATGGTGTCTAGTCTGTGAAATAATTTCATGGCTTTGGGACAAAGATGATATTCAAATGGGGAAATGTGAAATTATGTGTCGATGATAGAGAATAAAGTAAAGGCAGGAGGTCAGAGGTGTGCGCTTTTGTATGTGTGTGTGTGCGCGCACGCATACAAGGGCCTATTTTCTCATCATACCTAAAGACTTATGCAACAGTTATAATAAAAATCAAAATATAACCCTTGCAGTTTCAAATGGAAAAGGAATTTATGTGGTCTATTTTTTAATAATCCAAGTTGATAAGCACATTGTGTATTTGTTTTTTTTTCCTCCAGGTCCATTGTAGCCATCAATGTTGACAAACATTACCCAGAAAGGTATATTTCAGCGCTTCAAGATAAGTGTCAGGGGGAAAAGAAAGGGAAAGGGGAAATCTATCTATATATTTTCCTCTTGGGCAATGGAAATAAGCTCTTATGATTCTATAGTCTTTTAGCCTCCCTCCTCCCCCCCATCATTTGATCACATTATTCACACAAAGAACCAATGAGCCGTTGTGCCATTACCTTAAAATCCTATATTAATGAGACAGCTACAGTTTTTAATCATTTGAGTTAAGCCTTGAATATTCTGTTTGCTAATATCATGCATCTATTTAAAATGGGAACAAGTGTTTTGTGAGCTTTGTAAATACTGAATAAAATACTAATTTTTCTCTCTGTGAAATTGTCCAACGTGCTGAAGAAAGCATCTTATTATTATGAAGTTAATCTTATCTCTAAAAACATGGGTTAAAAAAATGTGTCTCAGAGAGGCACCTAGGGAGATAATGGCCCTGGCATTTTGTTTTTCTTGCAAAATTTTTGGATAAAAATAAAGACACAAATAATGCAGTGAGCCAATCTCCATCATTTAACAAAATTGAAAGCATTTGAAATGGCACTTAAATGGGACCTAAACAAGCTATACTTAGTGTGTTTTGGAATATAATTTTGTGAATAAAAGGAAGGGTTTTGTTGTTGTTGTTGTTGTTTGTTTTTGCTTAATCTCTCATTATGTTACATTGGTTTTATTTATTAAAATAGCCTAGAAAAGCACGTTTAAGTAGAACCATAATTTAACTTTTTTTTTTCTTTTTATCAAACAACTATTTTCTAACTTAAAGCATGACATTTGGGCCACCTTGATTCCATAGAGGTCAATATCAGAAATTAGGAAACAACATTACCTTTTAAAGTTCCTGTGTAAAAGGGAAGTGGCATATTCAACCATTTGAAATTGCAAAGCAAATTATCTGTGAATAATTATTAGTTTTTCTTTTATAATTCTTTTCTTATTTGATAAAAAATATCTATTATTTGTTGTGATGTCATCTGAGAAAGTTTGAACTATTAAATTCTGAATGCTTCATATTTAAGAAGTACCTAGGGTAAGCTATAAAATATTAATTTTTAGAGCAGGAGGAGAGATATTTTAAAATGCAATTTGATCTTGTTTCTTTTAATGCCAAATTATATTCACAAATGAAATTCATGGGCAAACTAGTAAGATTGAAAGGAATTCATGTAAATGGAATTTTAATGGCTAATACAAATATCAGACACTTTAACAGATTTACTGCATCCTTATCACTGAATGAAATACTTTAAGAGCAAACTTAAGAACACAGGGAATTTTCCTGGACTTGTGTTTCTGATATCTCAGCAGTTACTTGATCTCTATCTTAGAGTGTCTTCAGTGTGGACATAGAAGCTATTATACTGACAATTTTGGAGTTTTAGGTCTTTCCAAAGCTAAGTCTCAATATTTGGGTTCCTAAGT
This sequence comes from Marmota flaviventris, assembly GCF_047511675.1. Taxonomy (NCBI): domain Eukaryota; kingdom Metazoa; phylum Chordata; class Mammalia; order Rodentia; family Sciuridae; genus Marmota; species Marmota flaviventris. The sequence continues at coordinate 67,382,878 of NC_092512.1, forward strand.
ATTTGGGCAATGCTATTTTATTTTGTGGATAAAGAAAGCAAATTTTTACACCATTTGAGAGTGCACAGAACATAAAATAAAGATGCTGTTTGGAAATATTAGGCTCCCAACCTAAGTCTTTATTTGAAAAAATTGGTCATTCTCTTTAGTTCATTCTATCCAGAATACATTCTTGTCTTGACCTGCCCTTTATCTTCATACAGATGTCCTCTTTTTTGAAACTCTTTTATTGACTTCTTTTTGCTTATCATTAATGATGATTTCTGTGTAATCAATCAACCAAACATTAGATCCTATAAACTGGCCAGGGCTCCCCAAACCATGAACTTTTGCTTAGTTCTGTCTGATAATTTCTTCTGTAGCAGTAAAGATCTTTCTAAAGTAGGTATTAGAAACCTAATTTTAGTTACTGATTTATTTAATTTATTTTTAATTTTATTTTTTTGCAACAGAATCTTAGCAGCCTGATTGGAATTTCAAATGATTGTCACACTGAATTTGAATGTCTGTTTTACACAGAATGTAACATTTTTCTTATATTTTAACTAGTTAGAGGCAAGAAGAAAGTCCTTATTGTCTTGCTAGGCAGATGTATGTTCAATACTATGAATCCAAAAAAGAGAAAAAAAGAAGACTTCAAGCATTTGAGTACTTAACAATATTTTTCAGTCTTTTATTAGGCTATCAAATGCTCACTCTCTCTCAATATTAAGTACACCAATTTTCCTAATTTTCTGATTTGGCTTACTTTTTTGAAGGGTATGAAATTTATATTAGCTCTTACCAAAGCCCACAGAAGCCAGTTTGTTAGAAAACAAGGCGTTGTATGATTTCATTTACTTATTTGTTTATGTATTTAGTTTCATGTAAGAAAATGAGTGTGAGTTATTGCTTGATTCCTGTTGTCTGTTTGCTTACCCTAAAATTTCCTTTCTTCACACACGAAGAAGCAAACACTGTCCCTGTCAAATGATAAATGAGGCAGAATTGGTGACGTGCGTGTTTGTCAACATAAGCAAGATCAAATGATTGCTCAGCAGGAGGAAGCCACGGGAAATCCAATGATTTTTGACTAATTAGCAAAATAATAATAATGTCTCCCTAATGATTACCTTGTACTGGGTTGTGGCCTTTTATCAGATAGATATTCCACTAGTGCAAACTAGTATTTTGAAGACAAGCTAGTGATTTCACTTGAAATCATGGAAGTGGAGTGTTTCTGAGAAATCTTTTGAAGCATCCTGTTCTTTATTACTTGAGTAATTGAGAATGAGAATTTGATCTTTTTTTTTTTTTTTTTTTTGCTTTCCTGTTTGACTATAACTAATACGTATTTTAAGTCATACTTTGATAAGCAACTGATGATTTTCAGGACCATTTAAAGTTCAAGCTTATTCTGTCTGTTCAGGGAATTTTACAAGAGCTGATCATTTCACTTGATTGAAAATAATAATGTAAACAATAATTGTTTTTTCAATATGCTACCCCAAATAATTGTGTCAATTACCATATATGGTCAGAAATTTTATGAATCCTTTGCAGGACATCAAGAAGACGTTAATGTAGGCCTAAAACCTTGATCCTGGAGAATGTCAGTGTTGCTGACATTTTCTGTAGTTTTCATTAGCCAACCCCTACTTTAGAAAGTGTAGTGAAGAAGGGAATACGACTCAGGTCACAGGGGCCAGGCTGAGCTCTGGGAATTCTCTGGTGCAGAACAAAGTCATACACTTCATACTTTTCCGTGTGCCAGATTTTTACGTTAAAAATTGAGATTAAGGCTAGTGAACTTGGAGCCAGGGAAATACTATATGAGAAACTTAGTGTGGCATCTTGTTTGGTTGGGCCCTGTTGATTCTGGAATTAAAACTGCTTAATTGTATTACATCTCACCAAGAGAGCTGGTAAAACTTGCCAATGATCAGCAGTGATAATACTGCATCCAAAGAGCAGACAGGATTCCATGATTTTGAGTTATTATTTTTTCAAACTAGAGAACTGCTTGTTTATTTTTTGTCTTACCCTTTAGTATAAAGCATGTTGTGAACTTTTAGCTGATATATAAATTACAATAACAAAAAACAATCATTTTTCTTCTTTCTACCCAAATCACCAAGAAGCTTTATTGTTGGATTGATATTGCTTGTGCTTATGACAGTTGATACAAGGGCCTAGGATTGTTATTATTATTTTTTAAAATTTGTCATTCTAATCCTTTCCAGAAAGTTCCTCAGATTCCCTCTCTTCACTAGGGTCACTTGCAGCCCCGTCCCTAGCTAGCAGCAGTGATTTCTACAACAGAAACTGGAGAAAAGCAATAGGGGTATCTCCCTTTGTCTAATGCAGGAGGCACGACTAATAGGGAGAGACAGGGAATAAGGAGATAACAGTGGCAAAGGGGACATGGTAATGAGGGGAGGGGCAGAGAAAAGCGTCTAGCAAACCACAAGAGCAGTGCTGAAGATCTGCTAGGGCAGGTCACAGGATGGAGAGGACAGAGATTACTTGAATAAGCCACATGGCTGCCAACTCCAAACGGATGCTCCGAGTTTTGTCATAAGTCTCTATCTATTCCAGTGGATTTTTCTCTGGCTCTCTACTTCTGTACTAGCCAACAAAATAGCCGCTGACCACATGTGGCTAGTACAAATTGATACATATTTCAAGTGCAAAATGCACACCATATTTCAAATATATATTAAAAATATTATGAAATCAAAAATGTTTTTCTAATAATTTTTATATCAATTACATCTTGAAATGATAACATGTTAGATATATTGGATTAAAAAGAGTTCACTGGAATTAAAGGGTTAGCTGAGTGCAGTGGCACATGACTGCGATCCTACTCAGGAGGTTGAGGCAGGAGAATTGTAAGTTTGAGGTCAACTTGGGCAATGTAGTAAGTCCCATTCTCAAAATAAAATAAAAAGGCTAAGGGTGTAGCTCAGTAGCTCAGTGGTACAGTGCCTGTGGATTCAATTCCCACACCATTAAAAACAACAACAAACAAACAAACAAACATCTCCTTTCATCTTAGCAAGACCCTAAGAGACTCAGTGAGACCCTGTCTCTAAATAAAAAATATTTAAACAAGGGCTGGGAGTGTGGCTCAGTGGGTGAGCACCGCTGGGTTTAATTTCCAGTAACAACAATAACAACAACAACCACAACAACAACAACAAAATTTGAAGTTTCCCTTTTTCTATCTTTATTTTTTATTTTTGTTTTCCTTTTGAAAAATACTACTAGGCCGGCTATAAGAAGAACCACTTTCCTAGTTTCCATATTTAACCCTTAAGGGGCTGCCTCTCCCTAGGGCCAGCCAATTCCTAGAGCTAGTAAGGGACTCCTCACCTGCAAATTCCCCTTTCACTTGCAATCCAACCAATCCAGAGCCCCATGCAGTCACCTCTTTACTTAGTTCTTATACTCTGGACCAAAATTTTCCTCCATAATCACCAGGGTCACGAATCAGAAAACTAGGGATAGTCTCTATGCCCCAGAACCTGCCCATCCTAAGCTAAGCCTTTTTACATGCCTTACCTATTCCTTCCATGGTAACCACAATAAAGGCTGTCACCCATGTGTTCCCTTCATTCCCTTTGCCTCTTGACTGACCCTGGTACATCCTGGTATAGCTCTTCCTCTTGGAACCTGTGAATACATCAGGCTATCTTTTCTATGGCAGTAGTCCCCTGATCTATTACCCTTACCATACTTGAATAATAATATAACCTATTATTGCATTAAATATTTTTTTAAAAAACCCTCTTACCTCCCATTGCTATGGGAAATTGTTACTCTAGAGCCTTGTTTATTCAAATGTGATCCACTGACCACCTGTGATAGACTCACTTAAAAATTAAACATCCACATTTCTGTGTCCTTTAGAATTGATTCCGCTTCTGCAGTATGGTGTGGTGTTGGTTCAATAAATGTTAGCTATTATTCATTTAAGCCATAATAACAACAATGGTAATAATCTTCACAAAATGGTATATTTCTGTTTTAAGAAGTCCCTTCCTTATCTTTTTGCTATTTTGTTAATACTGGCATTTATTGAGTGTTTCCTATGGGCCAAGCATTGTTAAGTGTTTTTGCACATTATTTCATTAGATCCTCGTGACAACCAATTGAGGAAGAAATATACAAGAAAAGTAACTTGCCTAGAGTCACACAGCTTGCTAGTGTTGGAGCATGCATTAATTTTTGAAAAATATATGATTTATGTATTTACTTAACACTGTTAGGCACAATACACATTCAGGAGGATAATAAAATGTATATATACAATAATAATTATACTGGACAAATATACTCTTGGGCATCACAAGGCTAAGAGGATGGTTCTGGTCTTTGACTTCCTCGGCCATTGTGTCCCTACTCTCTTCATCAGAGGTGGCCCACCTTGAATTTTTGAGGGAGAGGGGGCATGAAGGATTGAATGTAGGGGCACTCGACCACTGAGCCACATCCCCGGCCCTATTTAGTATTTTATTTAGAGACAGGGTCTCACTGAGTTGCTTAGCTTCTTGCTTTTTGTAAAGGCTGGTTTGAACTCACAATGCTCATGTCTCAGCCCCCTGAGCCACTGGGATTACAGGGTGTGCCACCACGCCTGGCTCACCTTGACTTCCACCTTGACTTTTATGACCATCATCCCACTGTATCACCTGTCATCCCTGCCTCTCACCTATGTGTGTCTGGATGGTATTGTGCTTATTTTTGCCCGTTCTCAGACTTGACACAGAGGGGCTCAGACAATAGATATTCCTCTGAAGTTTGCTTCTTTGATTCTATACATGTCTACGGGACTCATCTACAATGATGGGTAAAGTTGCAGTCCACTCATTTCCACTGTGTGTTGAATTCTATGTGTAAATTCCTTTTTTTTCTTGGAAGGGGAACTAGATAGTTTTTCTCTTGACTTTAGGATTATGTTATGTTTTCTACTGTTCAAAACAGTGCCATTAGAAATATTTATTTTCTGTCCATGAACATTTTTTATTGATAGATGTTCTTTCTTTTTAAAAAAAGATACTGACTAATATTTAACTAATATTTGAAATGAATATTAGACTGACAGAAAATTTGCAAAACTTATTGGAGTTTACCTAAGTAATCTTTCCCTTTGTTTTTACTAATGTTAACATCTTACATAACCATAGGAAAGATAATAATCAAGGATAGAAGTGAGTATGGCATCATACTATTAACTAATCTGCAGACCTCTTGGATTTCAGGGGTATTTTTCACTAATAACCTTTTTCTCTTCTAGGATCTCAACCAGGATCAGGCCTTGCATTGAGTTTTTATTTTGGAGACATACTTTTGAGTCCAGAATTTACAGGAGCAGTGATTCAGGGAGATTACTTTTAAGGCCGTATGTGAAATAGATTTCAGAGAAAAGCGCTAAAAGCAGAAATATCAGGAGACTCTGGCTACATTGCAATCACTTCAGGCAGAGAGAGGAAGAGCTATGGCAGTGAAGGGCCTCTATGTAATGCAGACTGCAAGGCACCCTGTGTTCATCCATCTCCCAGCGGCCGACAAGTTCCTTGCGGGCAGGAGCACTGAAGCTAATACATCTTAGTATCTCTGCCAGGTATTCAAGAGAGGGACTGGCTGGAGAAGTGATTTGGTGGAGCTTTGTCAAATAAATTAATATGAATGAGAAAGACAAGCTGAAGGGAAAGGTGTGAGCCACAGAGAGAAGACTCAGAAGCAGATGGAGAATAAGGAGAACTGAAGGAGGAGAGAGAACTAGGAGAGAGAAGCTCCATCAGCTGACTGAATGGAAAGACACTCAGAAGAAAAGCAAAAGGAGAGGAGGAAGGAGGTCTGGAGGTCTCAGTCTTTTCTCCACCACGTTGCTCCCTTGTGTTGCATACATTATCATCAATCCCTTCTTGTACAAATCTCACCTCACTTATTTATTGCTGTTCCCAGCTCTCAGATCTTTCTTAATCACATACTCTTCTCATCCCACTCTTCCCTCTCAGGATGCCACTGACGAAAGTCTCTTGCTGCAGTTGCTGAATGTCATATGATGCGTATGCTTCATCGTCGTCACCAGCCCACTTTGGTGCTCAGCCCCCTCCAAACTGCTTCCTGCTTCCAGGGCTTGGCACTCGCTGGTCCCTCCTTCTAAGATTCTCATCCTCCAGATTTTCATAGGGTTGGCTCCTTCTTGAAGAGCCCCACTCACTTTGAGTTCTGTCCTATTTTGTTGCTTTCTTGTCTTCAATGTGCTTAGGGCTCTGTGTATTTTTCTCACTTATTACTTGCTCACTTCTTTTTAATTTGTCTTCATCCACTAGAATGTTAGCTCCATGAATGAAGGGATCTGATCTATGTCACTGAAACTGCAGCAGTTGGAAGGCAAGTGAGAGACCAGTTGCTCTGCAGCTGGATTCAGATAGTCTTGGGCTACAGGGAGGTGGAAGCTACACCCATCACTTAAATCTCCCTTGCTCCCAGTTGCTCTCACCACTCATTGGTTATTAGGCATCTGTCACTCAAGCATAAAAGAGAATGATTTCTGTGGTTCTGGGTTAAATTTAATTCAAAAATGATTCACTAAATGAAGATAGAGGTGGGGGAAGAGCACCTTCTAAAGTAAAGGAAAATTTCAAATGAATTTATCATCTCCTAGGAAATTTAATACTTCAACAACGTTCTTGGAATATTTGTTAAAGACCAGGGATGGCAGCAGAAATGGAGAACTACAAATTTCTGTCCTTTAGGACCTTTCTAGCCAATAGAATCATTTGATATGCAAATAACTGGTTAGGAAGCAATTTTCTAAAAGTTATAATAGAAAGATTCTCAGAAGGATACAGAGGAGAAAAGAAGGACAGAAGAGGATGACCTAACAGGCAACTCAAACCTACTTTTGAATATACAAACTGGCCTTTCCAAATAGCACTCTGCATAATGATAACAAGGGTTACTTAGTGGGCTCTAGTAAATGTGGGATTACGGTGCTAAAACTCCCCAGTTTTCTCTAATGCAGGACTTAATTGTGCCTTTATAATGTGCTAACATCTGCTGTGAATTTATGTATAGGGTTTTGGTGAACATCATTGGCTAAACCTGTTTAACTATGGTGCCTTTTTTTTCACAATGGTGCTTAAAAAGCTGCTTTCCATGGAACAAACATGGGGAAATGATCATACCATTAGACAACAAAAGAAGAGGGATAAAATTTCTTCATAATACATTTTATAGAGGTATTCTAAGAAATAATTTCTGGAAGTTCAGGGTTGGGAATTTTCCACTTGAGAAATTTAGGAATGGGATCTGGAAAGTTTTTTTTGTTTTGTTTTGTTTTTTTTGTCACTTTCCCATCTCTACACTTCTCCTTTCCTTGCTTTCTTATAGCTCCTTTGAAGTCTCATTAAAACCCCACAAATATGGGAATAAGTTCATGATCGAATTAGTGAAAGATTCCTGACAGCTTTCAAAGCTTTCTGAATTTCTACATTAAGGGATGCTACAAAAATTAAAAATGAAGCTAACAGTACTAGCACCTAGAGTTTAGACTCCAACACTGTTCTTTATGAAAAGAAATTAAGACTCCTGGAACAGATGGCTGATTCCTGGGCTGAGCAGGTACAAAGTAAGCTGGGAAAATACTGTTATTCTACAAAGTGAGAAAGTGCTTAAAAAAAAAAGTTAAGACAAATTATAATAACATAGGAAGAGCTCACAAGAACTCGCCCTGGCCACATCTATGACGGAGCATCAAGACAAATAAACTATTAGCAAAAAACAAGAATTCATAAGACCTTGCCCAAAATAGGATGACTAAAAATGACAAAATAAATGACTAAAAATGGAGATCTCTGTCTTATAGGAGAATTCCAGAGCCTCCTGGTAAATATGGAGGAAATGCTTTGGTTAGAAAATCAAGAATTTGCAACTGTCATGCCAAAGGTTGGATCAGGTCAGACTCATCAGTCCAGAAGAAAAATTTGATGAAGAGAAAGATATTTGCAAGGTATGAAAGTCTTCCCAGAGATTGCTTATACTAGTAAGAAAAAAAAAGTACCAATATAATAGGACCTACATAAGAGCTAGATATACAACATGAAAATTAGAGATAATTATTCTATATATATAAAATATATGGCATATAAAAATGGCTATACATAGTTATATAGAATTTGGTTTCTATGTAATAAGTAACAGCATGCAAATAACTACTTATGGTGACATAGGACAACATTTGACTTGATGATATAAACTGCTATCTTCACTAAAGTGTGGGCATCATGGTAGCCTGGGCAGGACACAGCATTCCTTATGTGTTCTTTTCACCTGGAATGCATAAGCTAAATTTCATTAGGAGGAAACATTGAACAGATCCAAAATGGAGAACATCCCAATGGAGAATGAAAAAGGGTTGTTTTCTTTAAATTTGTCAATGTCAACACAGACAAAGAAAGACTGTGGAAATATTTTAACTTACAGGAAGCTAAAGAGAGTGATAAAAAATGCATTACCTGACTGTAGGCTAGATCCTGCATGGAGAGGAAAAAATTACTGTGAAGGACATTATTGGGTCAAATGACAAAACTGAAGCACAGAGTAGATTAGAAAAGAGCATCATATTGATGTTGATTTTAATCAATGTTGATTAATGTTGAAAACTATACTTTGATAAATGTTCAGAACATTCTATGTTTAGAAATTGGACATTGAAATAAATAGAAATAATTGGCCCTGACATATGCTATTCACCCACTAATGGTTCAGGGAAGATAATACATATCTACATTTGTATCTATACCTGTATAAATTTCTATCTATCTATCCATCCATCCATCCATCCATCCACCCACCCATTCATCTACCTATCTACCTACCTATATGCATACTTACCTACTATTCTTTCTATCATCTATCTATCTATCTATTCCCCTATCTTCTATCTAATCTATCTACTATCTAATTTAATCGATCTATCTATATTATCTATATAACTATCTAATCTATCTATCTTTCTACCTACCTACCTATCTATCATCTATGGAGAACACAGAAGATAAAGAAATTGGATAAAACTTTAATGGTAGATGAATCATGTAAAAAGTACATTGGTGCTTTTTGTACTGCTCTTATTCTTACTGTTCTTATTCTTTCAACTTTTAAATAAATTTGAAATGATTTACAGATTACAAAATTTTAAAAATCAATGTACTATTCCCTATGGCTTGGGGGTTAGCCTTTCAGGCTTTGGAGTTACATAACCTCTGGTTCCAATTTTGGCCTTGTTACTTGACCTCTAAGCCCGTGGGAAATCACTCAGCCCATTTGTACCCCATTTTCCTTAATTGTGAAATGATAATAATAAAAGTAAATTTTCTAAGAGTTTTTATTGTGTGGATTAAAAGAGACAATCCAAGTGAAATTTAGCACTATATATGGCACGTAGCATTGTCCGACAAATTTTTATTGTTCAGCAATGTATATTAAGCAGACTAGTTGATTTAAAGAGTTTATAGTTGAACCTGTTCAAAGCAGTTTAGAGGATAGAGGGCTTATAAACACAGGGCTGAATTAAATATATTTTGAAGTCCCTTTTATTGTTAGGATTCTTTGATTCTTTAGAAAGGGCCATGCATTTGATTTGAAATCAAAATTACTGAATATTTAATGAATTACTTCAGAGCAGTCCATATTTATCTAAACCAATAAGAAAGTTATGTAAAGATCCAGTAGAAAACTTACAGCTGATTTCCAAGTGGACCTTTAAATTAAGTGAGATTTAACATCACAATCTCTTTCCTACCAAACCAAATGTGTTATACCTAATATTCAAATATGGTCAATAGCTCCTGTAAATTAATTAAATTCTACTGCCCTTCTCTAACAGTGACATCTTTCTAACTTTAAAGACAGCTTTATTTATTATTATTTTTTTGGCATTAAACTTAAGTTGCAAAGCATTTATTTCACTCTCATACTTGACTCTGTCATTTAAGGAATTGAGTCTCAGATCAGTTGCATTAATGAGCTCAATGTCATCTGCCTCACACATGATAAAATTCAGACTATCTTCAGCGTCAGGTCATTTCCTATATAGACATTCAACATGTCTAACCCATTTTTATTGTTCAAACTTTTTGTGTTGGCAACTTTTAAAAACACTTTTCTGAAGTTGAATGTAAAGAATCATGCTGTGGAGTCAAGTGGAGTTACATACAACCCACTTTCTTGTCTGTAACATACTGTGAGCCCCTCAGACAGGGAGGGCCACAGAGTGCTGCCCTCTGTAGCGAGCTCTAAGAGGGCATATATCAAGATTAGAATTGTATGTTGCTCAAGAAATTTAATTTATTGTAGGACAATAATGTTTCACCTACATGATTGCAGTGAAAGTTAGAAATCTCTTCCTTTCTTTTCTTCCTTCTTTTCTTTTCCCCAGTGCTGGGGATCAAAACCAGGGCTTCATGCTAGGCTAGCACTCTAACTCTAAATCCCACCCCCAGCCAAGCAGTGGTTAAATAATACAAGTATGTGAAATAATTAGAATAATACCTGAAACATAGTAAACCCCTTTCTTTTCTTTTTTTTAATATTTTTTTAGTTGTAGTTGGACACAATACCTTTATTTTATTTATTTATCACATATGCTAGGCGAGCGCTCTACCGCTGAGCCACAACCCCAGCCCATAGTAAGCCCCTTTCTAAGTTTCTTTTTTTCTTACCAGCAAATGATAACTGAGCCTATTTCATATTTTTTTTACATAAGGATTAAATAAGATATGCCAAGTAAAGAACTCAGCTCAGTATCTTGTTCATAAGTTGTTTATTCATAGAATCCGCACATATAGAGCCCCTACTACAGACCTCCTGTGTTCTCAGGGCTGGACATTCAGAGAAATCTTAGAAGGACAAGAGTCTGCACTTTTGATCTGCAGAGAAAAAAAAAAGTTAGTTGCTGCTGTAACATTTTAAAGACTGAGTACAGTCCTGCTCTATAAACATTAGTAAAAGCCTCTTTGTTTTAGTTATCTTGCATCCCCACCTCTGAGGATATCTAATTTCCCTTTGATTCATAGTTTAGAATCCCATTTTTTTCCCCACACAGAGCATTTCTATATAACTAACTCAACATTAAGCTAATAAGGATAATGAACATTTGGGGGCCATTTTGAAGTTCACAAAGAGTTTTCATGTCCAGTTCCTCCTTTGGTTCACCCCTGCACTGAGAGAGACAGCTGCAGCACCCATTATCTTCATCAAGCCTCCTACAGAAACAGGGCTGCCACGTATTCTCAGTGATTAGTGAAATAAAAGATTTAAAAGTAAAAATACTCCTGTCTCTTCTTCAAAAGGCAAACCAATTCTAGGCTAGGCAAGGACTAGAGCTGAAGGAGGAAAATTGGCAATTTTTTTTTCTTTGCATAATTTTTCTGACAAAACAAAAAGATTTCTACATCATTTATGTGACAAACTATACCCATATCTTTGGAATTTTTGCAAATTTAGCATCAATCATGTACATTTTCCAGTCATTTCTGTGGAAATTTCATTCTATTTATCCTGTTGGCAAAGTGAAAAGCAATTTTTGTTTGTGAACACTGTCTTTTCCCTTGCTGCATAAAAAAAAATGATAAAGGTAAAAAGAGGTGTTTCTTGCCTTTACAAAGAAGTCACCGGTGTACTCATTGGTATGTAGTCTATCACTCTTATTTTAGCATATTTTTGTTTTATTTATAGGTTTAAATATTTTATTATTTGCTTGAAAACATTTTGCCTAGAACTCTTAATTGGTATATATATAGCAGTTGAAACTTTATTACTTAAATATTTGGGGGCACAGGAAAGAAAAGCTACCCAAATCAGCATAATTAATTTATCTACAGAACCCTAAGTCTGACTTTTAATTTTATTTATGATGAAGATTTTGTTCTAATGCTTTGTAAGGAGCATGACTGCTCTTTCTAGTTCCACATAAATGAGATTCATGCCTAACGTGCCTCCAATTTTCAAAAACAATCCCTCAAATACAGTTTTAACTTGCCATTAAGGCTGTGTCTACCCATCATAAAAATGAATGTTTGGGGAGGAATTACTGGTACATTCAGGGTGTTAGTTTCTTTTTATAGGAGAATCATCTCTGCCCTGCAAGTCTTTTCATCAAAACTTTCCTGTAGAGAAATGACTCTGACTTTTTTTTAGGGGATATTTGCAGACAAAAGTCACATCGAGTCTATTCCCCCTGGATTTAACTTTAGCATTCTCTGCCGTAGACAAAATTTTACAGATAGATGAAAAGAGATTTTAAAAATACATGTAATGGTTTGGAAATGTTTATTCAGAGTAGGCAGAGCATCTGTCGAAACCTTATATCCCTTGGGAAGATTTCCGAAAGAGTGTAATGAATAAAATGGAGAAAGTTAGAAATTTATAGAAACCCCCAAACTATTCCAAGAATGATGAAAATTGCTCTGGAAAGTTCCGATGAGTAAGTAGTCAGCAGACGCACATGCACGCGCACTTGTGTGGGCACACACACACACACACACACACACACACACTCATGTATGTATTTGGAGGACTGAAGATGAATCTGTGCTGGGCACTTGCATCCACATCAATGTCTCCTTTATTCCCCATAGAAATCCACTTTTTTTTTTGTAAACATGTTTTTGTATGTTTCTGTGCTATTTTTAAAGTTGAAAAAGCAAATAGAAATAATTTTTAAAGACTGATGTCAGATTGGATATAAAACAAACTCAGACATTAGAGAAGATAGAGATCAGCTACTCTGATGAAGACTGAAGAGGGAAGAACAGAGAAGTCTTAAGCAAGCCTTGAAAAGATGGCTACAACTTAAGAGCCTCCTCTCTCTGACCTCCAAGAACCATCAAGACTGTTTTCTACTTTCTAACACAGGAAATAAAAGGATATCCCTGTACACTGGAAGACAAAACTTAAAATCAATACTGATGTCCTGAACGGAGCAGTGGTTGTCTTTAGTATGATGTTGGCTCACGTGAAAGTTTCTTTTAGGAGAATTGACACCAGGATGTGTCCTGAACACATTCATCTACCTAACATGCCCTGTCCTTCAGACTACTATGGGAGTGAGGGATGGTTACTCACATGCAGATATAAAAGGGGAAGTAGCAGAAAGCTTAGTAACTTACCAAACATCAGGTGAAGGTAGTTAAGGAAGAGACTCAGACACATACCCAAGTGTGTCTTGTCCAAGAGTCTGTAAACTTCTCATTAAGTTCTGTCAACTCAATTAAAAACCATTAACCACAGTCTGGGTACTATACAGAAAACCACACCATCCGTTCCTTATTGCCTTACAGTGGAGATGTGAAGAAGGTGGGGCCTGCAGACATAGATTGGCCCATGTGAGGCTCCTTTCAAATAATGGTAGAAAAATAAAAAAAGACTTTTATTCATACTTCAGTGAAGTTCTGCTGTCAGGTAGCATCAGTTATGATGACAGCTGTTAGGGCCCTGTGGAAATCAGTAGGAAGCACTCTTCTTTCCATACCAAGATGATGTACTTGACTCTTGTCAGTGTGATAAGAGCTTTGAGGATTGAAACACATCTATAGCAGGTTACAGATCTGGGGAATCAGAAAGAGAACCATGGGTTTATGTTTATAAAAGTAGGGCAGACAACATTATTGCCTGCTTAACATCCACTCTCCTCCTTTTCTAACATGGTCCCACATTTGTTCAAAATGGCAACGTGCTTTGCCACCTAGATCTGATATAGATCACAACTGATCAAAGCCATCCATGACAATCATGTTCCTTGCTTTCTCACACTCCATGAAAGAAGGAGGGGCCATATAACTCAGTTCTGCCCATGAAATCTAAGAAGTCTGTTATGATTATTTCTGAAAATTGTTTTTCTTTGCTGGTAATAAAGAACATAAATGAATGGCTATGATTTTTATCTCTTTTCTGTATTTTGAATGTATATATAGTGTCTGGAATTGTACATTTTGTGACACTAAAAGGATGAATGGAGATGTCAAGCCGAGCATCAAAGAGCTGTTGAACATAAACCAGAAAATGTCTGCTTTGGTTTCTTTCACTTTTTCTTTTCTTTTCTTTTTCTTTTTTTTTTTAATGCCTAATTTCTTAAGATATCATAGTTGAATACTTTGTTACTTGCAGCTAACTATACTCCTAATAACTAAAGGAAAGATTACAACTATATTACTAAAACAATTCAAATTAATTAGTGATTAAAGATACTATAGAAATAACATTTGTAGTAATCTAAATTATCAACTGAAACTTCCCCAACAATAATCTAAACTGATTTAATATGAATCACAAAGTAACTTTAAAGGATTATAATTTTAAAAAGTAAATATCAAATAAATGAGTAAAACTTATAAGACTTGGGCAATTTGTGATAGAGGATATATATCTAACTTTTTTTTTTTTGAACCAGGGATTGAAGCCAGGGTTGCTTAACCAGTGAGCCACATCCCCAAGCTTTTTAAAAATTGTTTTTATTTTGAGACAGGGTCTCACTTGGTTGCTTAAGGCATTGCTACTTTGCTGAGGCTGGCTTTGAACTCCAGATCCTCCTACTCCAGCCTCCTAAATCACTGGGATTACCGGCAAGTGCCACCACATCCAGAAAACTTTCTGATTTATTTTTGAAATAAAATATTCCAAGTTGCCACTATTCCTTCTCTCTTCTTTTATGGTGGATATATATATGACATATATATATATATATATATATATATATATATATATATATATATATATATATATATATATATATATATATATTTGCTTAGCTCATTGATTTTGCTGAGACTGGCTTTGAATTCTCAGTGCTCCTGTCTTAGCCTCCCAAGACACTGGGATTACATGCATGTGCCATAGCACCCAGCTACAGCAAGATTTTTTAAATAATAATTTAGCAAACTTGATCTCTAGAATTTTGCTAGATATATACATATATATATATATATATATATATATATATATATATATATATATATATCTAGCAAATATATACATATATATATATGACAAATTGATGTCAATTGTCTGCCAATGAGGAGTACTTGTCATCTCTCCTTGATCCAAAGCCAAGTTTGAATATAGACTAAATGATACCTGATAAAAATATGCAGCAATTACAAAATCCCTGTCTGTAAGAGGTATTAATCAACAAATCTCAGTTGTTTAATCCAGTAGTTCTATAGCAGAAAGTTTATCTTAATCCTCAGGAAAAAAAAGAAGATTAAATAAAAATACACACCAAAGCAAAATTCTAGAGATCAAGGTTGCTAAATTATTATTTAAAAAATCTTGCTCTAGCTGGGTGCTATGGCACATGCATGTAATCCCAGTGTCTTGGGAGGCTGAGACAGGAGCACTGAGAATTCAAAGCCAGTCTCAGCAAAATCAAGGAGCTAAGCAAATCAGTGAGACCCTGTCTCTAAATAAAATACAAAATAGGGCTAGGGATGTGGCTTAGTGATCGAGTGCCCCTGAGTTTAATCCCTGGTACCTCCCTCTATAGAAATAAAATTTTAAAAAATCTTGCTCTAGAATTTATAGATCATTTTGGTCTTCTTGTTCTCCTACACTGACTTTTTTTTTTTTTAAAGAAAAATTCTCCTTTCAATTGTCTCTACTTCTCTCTTTTAGATATTACCAATAGGGTAGTAGTGCTAGTTGATCCTATGAATTATCTGATAATTGTGAGAACACAAAGTCATTTTGATAATCCTGAGAATACAGATCATTTTGTGGCTTTCATGTGAAAACACCTTCAACTTATTTTTGTTTTTCACTCAGAAAAGTTAGTAGACATGAAGGGCTGCTTTCCATGGCATTACTGCTTAGGGAAACATTTGTTATGCTCCCTCTTCAGTAATTTTTATTTTTGTTTATTTGTTTCTTTTTCCCTTTAAAGGTCTAGATGAGAAAAATAAATGATGTTTAGAAAATGAATTTTATAGAATCCAAAGCTTCTCCAGGTGGCTAACGTGCCTGAATATCTTTATACAATTTTATCTCAGAACATCAATTAAATCATCTACATCTCTCAAAAATAAATTTCACCTGGGATGAATTTTGTTACTCAGACTGTGAATAACTTGCTATTAAGTTACATTTTCATTTTGCAAGTCCCTTGTTCTTACTGGTTTTTTTTTTTTGCTCTCTATTTAATATGACAGATAAGCAGATTTTCCAAAACAATCTCCTTGGAATCTTTATTTATTTATTTTTTAGAATTGAAGTTGAGGCTTGATGAATTAAGGACCAGGAAAAAAAATTCCCTAAGTTATCCATTTGTAGATATCAGCATGAGATTAGGTTCAAGTTAACATCAAGCATGGTAGGTCAAGTCAGAAAAAAAAAAAAATCTCCTCTATTTGGTCAAGTGAGTTATCCCCAGGATTATAATATCAAAACAACACAGAGAAGCTCTCCTTTTCTATCTTCGATAGCCTCAAAATAATAAAATTTAATTTTCCTTATTAAGCGCATTTGACACTTCCAACCAAGTCTTAGAGTCCCCAAGGCAAGATCTTCACAGGTTGTTCATAGAGAATGAGATTACAGAATTAAGACTGTGGGAAGCTGGGGTCACTAGAAACCTATTTAGAATGAACAAATAAGGCTGGGGTTTGAGTGAAAGAGAAATTCTGAGTCCTTTTGTATTATTAAACCACATAACTCATTATTGAACCATAAATAACTTAATTCTGACTTTTACATATAGTTTAGACTATAGCATAAAAAGAAGTTTGTAACAACTTCTCGGAAAGCTGACAGTGTGCTTGTGTACATGGGTATGTGTGCACATGTGTTTATATCCATCCATACTGCATCTTTGTGCATGTGAGGGGAGCTGCTACCATTGCCTACCTACCCCAGACTGAAATATTCAACTAAGGTGTCAGGGACAAAGTGTATTCTTTCATGATAGAAGCCATCTCTATATTAGATATTTTCTTCAATGCGTTCTCACTGTTAAGTTAGAAAAATTATTCTCCAGGTAAGTAGACTGAAGATCATTTGTACACATTGAAGAATATCCTAATTACCCAA
Organism: Marmota flaviventris; assembly: GCF_047511675.1. NCBI lineage: Eukaryota > Metazoa > Chordata > Mammalia > Rodentia > Sciuridae > Marmota > Marmota flaviventris. The sequence continues at coordinate 67,399,954 of NC_092512.1, forward strand.
AGGGCACTTAGAAAAAGAGCCTTGGGTATGGTACTGAAGTGAAAATGTTTGACAACTCATTTCAACCATCTTTCAGATAAAGAATAAATTCAAGGATTTCAGTCACTTGTGCTTACAGAAGAACATATGGCACGTTCTGTTGGAGGACAGAGTAACCCTCAATGTACCAGCCAAATTTAGTTAGAGTTATTTCAGCCTCTTTTTAAGGCTCCCTATAGCCCTCTCTTCCCAAGTGATGGGTGGATGAAGAGATGATTCTGTATAAAGTGGTTTGTGGTCTTCCTAAGGGAAAGACTTGATGTAATAGGAGAGCTTCTTGAGGTACAGCAGATGTGAAGACTACAGCAAAAGTCCTCCTCATTAGAAGGTGGCACAGCCATGAATCAAGCACTGTCACATCTCATGTGGGCATTGGGATCACTGTGGAAGCCAGAGGAAGACAATAGTAGGAGGAGCCCATGGTCTTCTTTTGTAGAGGGATGGAGGTTAGCCCCACAATAAGTCTGGACCTGGTGCTGACAGGGACCTCATGGTAAGTATCCAGGTTATCATCTCTCAATTTAATTATTAATCAAAAATTAAAACAATAGAATCATGAGGAAAAGTTTGACCATGGTTTCAATTTGGCAAACACATCACATTTGGTCGAGAGGTGTTGCAATCAACCAGGCCACTGCTGAGATTCATTCTTGGAAGCAGAGGAGTTCTAGGGGAAAAACAAAGACCGGCTCAGGGTAGCATATAACGAGAGCTGGGTTGAGAAACGGAATGATCCAAGTGGTTCACAGAAAAGGAAAGAAGGAACCCTGCATCCGGGGAACAAGGGCACATTTGGCTCTTCTTCCCTTCTAGGCAGAAGGGAAGGCAGCTGTTCTCAATTGCATGTCTTCCTTTAGGGATCCGGGGCTACCTGCCAGATTCAGGAAGTGATTCAGCTTTGAAGAGGCTTAAGAGACTTAACCTCTTGAAGTGAAGAGGTTATTCATTCATTTGGTAACCTTCAAGATTACTCACTCCATTTATTCACCCAGCAAGTCATTGCAACCTTCTGACTGTGTGTGCCCAGCTCTGTGAGAGGCACATACAGTCTGCCCTTCTGGGGCTCGCTCAAGATCCAGGCAGAGCCAGCAGAGAGGGCAGAGGGCAGGAGCATTTTGAGCAAGGCTGAAAGGAAGGGACACAGAGATGCACTTGAAGGGCGCTCCAAGGAGGACATCTGATGACCCTAACGCTCCACATAAACATTTTGCTTTGGTTCCTTGCAGAGTCCCAGCCCTCGTGTCAGCATTTTCCAGAGCAAGCTGGAACTTGGCAGCAGCTCACACATCTGCTGTGTTGCAGGAATAGCTCGAGGTTTATAAAGCTGTTTCTTTCAGAAGATCACAGCCCTTGACTTCTAATTTCCACCTAGGCTTTCAGTGACTGGAAGAAAACAGCCCTCCCTGTGTGTGGGCAAGGCATTGGGAAATAAGGTGGCCCACTACTCCCCAGGGAACAGGAGTAACAATGCATCGTGAGTTTCAGTTATGAAAAATAAAAGGAAAACATCAAGATGAAGCCATAGATAATGCAATAGTCCACAGTTTCAATGTGATTTGATATGTTCCCCAGGCCTGCCTACAGAATAGTGTGACACCCTGAAAGCACCCATCGACATGATCCACAAGAGGAACAGAGAGTCATGAAATTCCAATGTTTTCTTTTTTGTTTTAATGTAATGAAATTGTATTAGCATTTGCCAGAACATTTAGGTTTATTTATGTTACACTGTGAATTTCTAGAGAAAGTTCTCATATTGGAGGTTGCTGTTATGGGTTTATCAGCTAATCCTGTGTGTGTGTGTGTGTGTGTGTGTGTGTTTTAATATATGTGATAGAAATAATGAAAAAGAGGAATGGGATGTTAATATACACCAGCTCCCGAGAGAGCCAGGAAACTCTGCAAATATACACAGTGGCATCAAAGCAACATTTCTTTTGAACTAAATAATGCAAATTAGGTTTACCTCTATCCATCTCCCTTTTCATTGAAATACATTTTCAAAAGAAATGAAATATAGGTTGTCCTTGTTTTCCTCCTAAAAAATTAAGCCTTCCTAAACAAAATCAAGTTTTTGAGGCTGTCAACACTTCTTAAAAATGGTGATTTCTTTCTTTTTTTTTTTTTTGGTAAACCTGTTAAATTAGAATGTAGAGGAGCCTAGCTAATTTGGGTAGGTTTCAAGCTTCCCCACGCATGCCTCACCTCTTCCCCCTGCTGTGGAGGGAAATCCGTACTGACTGTCTTACCCCACACAGGCAGGCAGTCCGTTTTCATCAGCACATCAGCTGTGGGCCTGCTCACACCCCACATTCTCTTTGTTGTGAGGTTTCCTGCAGGTTTGGCTTATCGTCCCTCTCCTTCTCTTGTGTTCCCTTTCTTATTCTCCACAAGTTTATTTTCCATTTGGAATCTATTTTATCCCCTGGATGGGAGTATTGATCCTCTGTCATATAGACCACCTGCTTCCTGGTGTCCCCTCTTCACTGTCACATAGACTATTATTGCACGTGGTCACTTTTGATTATTCCAATGTTGGCTGCGGTTTTCCCAGCTGATGCCGTGTAGCCTTCTTATATATTGTCAAGAGCATCCAGAGGGCTTCCTGGCCTTTGCTATGGCCAGATGATTGACTCAAAGGCTTGGACTCAAAGACAAAAAAGCAGCCATATTGGCTCATTCATGGAGATAATAACTTTTGGGGGTGGGGGTGGGGGGGGACAACAAATACACAAGTAATTAAACATGGCTTTTGCACATTAGTAAACAGAGAAGAAAAAGGTATGCATTTTCAGGCCTTAATATACAGCAATTCTCATGGGCACGTTCATAGCAAGGACTTTGATGAATGGCACTCTACCCGGACCCTCCACCCAGACCTGCTTCCTGTCAGGGTTGTTCCTGCTCTTCCAACAGGCCAGGAGGCCTGGTGACCACAGCTGTCATTAAGAATGCAGGGTTACTTCTGGAGGGTATAACATATGCTGAATCTTATAAAGATATTTGAAGGCAGATCTTATCTGAAGAATGTTGCCTTTGATTAAGGGAATTTGGTAAAAAATACCTTGCTACTCAGAAGAATCATTGTAGGTAAAGTAGATCAGCAGCAAAGATACTTAATGGGTTTAATTAATCACTTTGAAATCTTGGAGGCAATTGCACAAATGTACCTTCTTGGTTCAGAGTGGGCAAAACATTGTTTCCTTCATGTCTACATTTTTTTTTTCTTTTTGCTTAATTCCATTGTAGTATTAAGTAGCCATGTTTTAATATCACCAGGATCCTGACATAGGAGGGGAAGCTGGACTGGGAAGGGGCTTGCCCAATGCATACTTGTTGACTTTTCGTTGGGCTCCTTACACCAAGTCTCCTCTTGTCCAACAGCACAGTGAATGCAGCTATGCATTATAAAATGCCCATTCCACTCCTGCCCAGTATCTAATCATATACTATGAAGAGCAGCAACTTGAGTGTACGGAGATAGCCCCAGAGACTCTGTCCCCATGAGAACATCAAGATAGAGTGACGGTGACAGGGAGTTGTCCATACTTTTCCTTACCTTGGCTCTTCTACTTTAAGCAGACCATTCAAATGGTGCTGAGCTACCAAACCATGAACCCTTGAAGATCCTCTGGCCAGGGATGTGAAAGGAGGGAAAAATCAATCAATTAGGACAAAAAGGTAGGGAAGCATCACCCATCTTTTTTTCAGAGATACTGGGGGAAATATCACATGCCAACCTGAAGTTGAACAGCCCTACTTCCTAGCCTATGTATAGGTATTCAGAGAAAAATGGGGCAGTTGAGCTAGCTGTAACATCCCCCTCTTCATGCCAGTCTTTATGGAAGTGGGAGTGGAAGAATTACACATATTTTAATTCATGTTATTATAGGCATGGTGTTCATTTGGGAAACAATGGAGATAAAATCCAATATCCCCCCCCCACCCCCAATCTCATGGTGATAACAAAATTGGAGATCAGACACTATGCCTTTAAAAGATTCACAAATGTTTGCATTTAAAATAAGAGTCTTTAAAACCACAGGCTTTGTTCCAGTTTATGGAAAATGTTGATCCAAACTGGTATCTTCTTGGTAATTCTCAGACATGAAAAATCGTTTTAAAGCTCAAGTTAAATGGTTTGTATATAATACACTGTCCCTTGAATAACTCTGCTTGAATTAATTTCAACCAAGAACATTGCCTGTTATAAACAGAACTGATGTTTTCAATACTAAAATTCTCTCAAAAATATAGGCCTTTTGATAAAGCAAGAAATGACATGTCATTTCCCCTTTTAAAGGCTTACATAAATCCCACTTTGTTATTCTGTGGGTTTTCCTTTTGTCTAACATACTTGGGGAAGCTCAGGAATATCTAATACCATGGACATCATGATTGCAGTCCAGTGTCTAAGAGACACTTTCCTTTGTTGTGGTTACAAACCCCTCTCTGCTGAGGTCCACATCTTTGCATTGAAATCTTTTAGTAGCAGAAACCAAAATATATACCACTAAAGAGAAGCAAGAGATAAAATACCGTGAAACAGGGCTGATGAGGTTAAGTCATAGTGTAAAATATTTAGAGTGGAGAAGGAACAGATTTGAATTTTAGAATGATAAGGTCAGTTTCAGGATGGAGAGTTCAACGTGGGGAGGTGAGGTTAAGAGTGGAGTCAGGGCGACTGGTTAGAAAGGCCGTGAAAGCCAGAGAGCATGGAGGCAGTGGAAATGATAGGATTTGAACTCGTGGTATCTTCTGAGATGCTAGGAAGTAGATTTAGCAGGACTAGAAAACTAATTGGGTATGGAAGGTGAAGGGAAGACAAGATGCATATGTCACAAAGGGTCATTCAGTGAACTGGAGAACCCAGCAGAGGTGACATATACAGTGTGAGTTACCTGAAGTTCAAAACACCAATGAGACAACCATACTTATTGAGAAACCTAAATTGGAAATAGATTTGGGAGTCAGTACATGGAAATTACGAGTTATTTCAGGTGTGAAGAAGTTTGAGGCTACATGGGAGAAGGCAAAGGAACCAGATTCCCAGAGATATGAAAGCTTTATAAGGAAGGAGATGCTCAATGTTCAATCCTGTGGAGAAGATAAGGGTTGAAAACAACTGATTGGATTTTGTTTCAGGGCAAGTATGTTCAGTGAAATATAGGGAGTGGAAGTCCTTTTGCAATAGGCAATAAGTGAGGAGGTATGCATGCTTCTTTCTATAATTTTAACAATCACTAATTAAAAGCAATGAGTTCTTTGTGCAGAATGTGCAGAATGTTCAACCCTGCCATGTATGAAATCTTCATTTGTATAGAGGCCATAGAAAGCTTAACTCTTAACTTTGGCTTAACTTATTACTATGGCAAGAAGACTGGCTTGGAGAAACAGAATCTGCTGTAAGAATACTCTGAGAAAAGAATGGTCAAGTCAGGTGAAACCGTTGCTATTGTATATCTGTGAGTATTTGCCTTTGTCTCTGTATGTGTTTTGGTTTGCAGCCATTAATAGCTTGGATTCCATGAAGCAGTGGCAAAGGGGAGTGTGTCAGAGCAGCAGGCCAAAATTAAATTACAGCAACCTCGCACTTTGCATTAAAACCTTCACTCGGAGATGGAGGTTGGTAATCACGTCCAGATTTTCCTTAAAGACAATGGCCCTCCATGCAACTGGCCACACTCAGTTAATTCATGCTGTCAGCTGCCTTTATTGGCTGTGGGGAATCCAGTATTGATTCTTGAACTCAGCAGCAGCACAAAGAGCCACTAGTGCATGGTCAAAATGCTGCAATAAAGGACTGGCAGCTTGAGAAAAGCAGCCATTCCATTGCACAAACAAGGTCAATTAGAGGACAGTGCAGTGTAATATAAATAGTATTAGCATCCCTCTTCAACTCCAATGATATCACGCTGGCAGAATGAGAGTAAGGAAAATAAGTTTTAATGCTGAATAAATATAAAGGCATTTAGTGTAATTTAATTTCAAGCTCTCTGTCATTTTAAAAGTGCTATGAGTAGCAAAAATATTTAGTTTCATCATGGGTAGGAACTCATGTCTACAAAAATGATTTTCTGATAAAACTTTCTATGAACTAGCCAATTATTCATGTATAGTCAAACTGGCCTTATTAATTTTATTGAGAAGTAAACAATTTTTCATTCATGGATTTAATGCAGTGTGCCTACCTGTCATTTACTCTCTGTTTTAGTCTTAGCAAAATCTCCAGAATGTCATGAAGAAGAAACAAAAACTACCTTGGTATTTTTAAGTTAAAACATAGAGAAGGTCGATTTTATTCTTTTTCTTTTTCTTTTTATTTAAGTTGCTGGAAATTACTGGGGCCTTTTGTTTAAATACTTGCATTCATTACTTTTATTTATGGGAGAATTTTTCCTACCTCCTTTGTCAGTTCAAAATTAATTACAAATGTAAAACGCATCATGCTGTTAACACATACTCTATGCGGGAAACAAATTATGCTCTCAAAATAGATAATGGATAGCTTGGAGAGGTAATTGATAAACCTACACTGCTGACAATAACTGAATAGATTTTAGAAAAATATATAATTGTTAGGAATGGAAAGAATGTGTTTGAATTCTCCTTAGTAATGAGTGTGTCTAAGGTTGACTACTACCAACTCACTAAAGCGTATAAAAGAGTTTAAAGAAAGTTGGAACCATGGTGCCATGGAAATATCCATTAGTCACTAAGAGTAGATGTAGTCCCTTAGGATGTTCAGTAATTTGGTCAAAATTGCATTCTAAATGAAAAGATTAATACTACAAATATTCTAATGTATTTCCAAGAAATTTACTGTTTTCATTATGAATTGACTACAAGGGACTCAAGTTGCATTCATAGACTTCCTTTAAATCAATGAGTTAATATAGCCTGCTTTTACCCCATCCTCCTTCCTTTGTGAGTTGAAAGATAATATTTATTACCCACTAATAAAGATACTGTGAGACCAAACACATACATTTCAGCAGATGTTAGAGTGAAAGGATCACCTGATCTTTAAGACCATAGACTAATAGAATTTTAGGTCTGAGAAAGATCTTCAGAAGTGGTCAAATCCCACTTCCTCCTGTTATCAGAAAAAAAAACAAAACACTAGGACCAGAAAATTAAGCCTCCTGCACAAGGTTGTATAGCTAGCCAATAGCCACATTGAGACTGTCCTATAATTTCTGATGTTTCATTGTCTATTTTTTCTTTCCATTACAGTATAAAATTTTAAAAGAAATATACATTTTACAATTGAACAATTCTGATAATTAAAGTAATAATGTTCAGTGGAAAAATTCCAACAATAGCTGTTGAAATACTTAGAAAATGAAAGTTCTCCATTTTCCAACTTCTTACAATCCAATTATATGCATTTTCCAGATTTTTCCTATGTATTACATATATATTTATACACACACACACACACATTTTAGTGGTAAATAAGTTTGTCCAGCTGACTGGCTAGCTATATTTATGTATATAGTAACTATTTTTCTTTTAACAATACAACATAGATAATTTTCTTGCCACCATTTATAAGTTTAGCACATAACCTTTGTAATGGATGCCCAGCATTCCATTTTATAGTTATAGCTTCATTTAATTATTGAATCCCCTTTTCAATAGCATCTGTTTTTTTCCCAATTATAATTGGTATGTAATGTGTATCCTTGTATGCATATTTTTTATACTTGTTTAAATAGTTCTATGTAATACATTTCTCAGAAATGGAGTAATAAACTTATGTGTTGGGATTATTTCAGATTTCAGATTTCAGATTATTTCAGATTTCAGAAAACTTGCAAACATTACCATGGTAATATAGTGAACTATGCTTCATTTTCAAACTCTGAAACCAGGATTGGTACAATATTGTTAACCAAGCTTCAGATTTTAGTAAAATATTTTCACTAATGTATTTTGTTGCTGTTGTTTCAGAATCTGGTTCAGATACCAAATTGCATCTAGTCATTATAATTCCTTTGTCTCTTCTTTTCTTTGATTAATTTTTAGACCTTACTTATTTCCACTTACACTGACAATTCTAAAGAGTACTGACCAGGTATTTTTGTGGAATGAATTGATTGATATTTGTATTCAAGACTTAATAGTTATTGCTAAATGGCTCTCAACATGTTTTAATAATTTATATTCTTTATATTTCTTTAGAGATGAAGAAATCAGTATACAAAGATTGAGGAGATTTCCCAAATTAACCTAGGCTCTAAACAATGGAGGAGGAACTTGAGTCCAGACACTTTGGCTCAAAAGCCCAAGTTCTTAATCAGTATGTGACTTGACATTATGAGGCAGCATAATGGTTAAGAGAATTATCCTGCCTCTCTTCCTGTCATGCTTGTTGCTCTTGCTGTTCACTCAAGTGAAGAAACCAGAAACATTCTCTCCTTCACCTCCTATGTATGATGAATAATCCAGTTCCATGTTTTTTTCTTCCTATATGTGTTCAACTTGTCTTTACCCAATGCATAGCTCCTATCCTAGATTTGGATTATTATCCTTTGTTTGGACCACTGCAATAACCTCCCACGTGCAGCACCAAATCTGTTCAGAAGGATTACTAGTGTCAACTATCAGGAAGTCAATTTTAACCATGATGTTTTTTGAATAAGTTTCTCAGCAACTCTGTGATTGACCTAGTTTGACTTCTAAGCTCCTTTGTAGACTGTGTAAGCAAGGTTCTCAATTTCCTGGCACTAGCTCTGTCTGTACCCTGACACTGTTTTGCACCAAACTCTTTGGCTTGGCTTGTGTCACTCACTGTATGACTCTTATACATCATCTTTTAGAAGCAGTCATCTTTCCACCTTCTTACTCCAATGATGACTAGATCTGGTGCTCTTCATCTATCACAGCACCTGATTTCACATGGTATTGGACTCATCTGTTTGTTCATGTGTCTCTCTGAGTTTGTCAAAGGCAAGGGAACTTGTTGAATATATGCTAACCTAAATTCTAGATTTCATTATGTATTATGTATTATCCCTGCCTGAGCATCACATCAGATGGAATTTTCTGAGTTCCTGAACTACTTTACAAAGATATTCAGCAACTGAAGGAATAATTGTACACAAGTCAACTATGGAAATCATTGCTTTCAAACAGCAAGTAAAGGAACGTTTCCTGGATGGATAGATGTTATGTTATTAGAGTGTTTGGTATATGTAATTAAAGAGTTGCTCTGGTAGACATTTCTTGAATTGCTATTAAATCTGTGCTCTGCATCTCCATTCCTGTTAAAATTTAACTACAGCTGATCTATGTCTTTCATATCCACAAAGTTAAGGGCAGTATAGAAGTCACTATTTCCAATGTCCTCTTGATATCGGTTTGTGATTTGATCAAGTATTTGGGTAATATTAATTGAGGTCTCTTCAATTTGAGTTTGGAGACATTATAAGGCAGTGTGTACAAAAAAGAAAACTCTGGATAATGGGAATGAATATTAATAGAAAAGCAAAACCATTTATTTAGCATTTTCTTCATGCCAGGCACTATATTTTCTCAGGATTTAGAAGAAAATTTCAGGTCTTTGTCATCATATTTATATAGATTCTAACTCCAAATTCTTTGGTGTTTTGCAGAAATAGTTATAAATTTGAGAATCTCATTTTTCTAAGCTTTCAGAGAGGGTACCTCTTTGATTAATGGCCATAATGTTGTATATTTTATTGATGAGACTTTGACTATAAACTTATCTATATCCAACTTAATGACAATTTTGGGGAACTTGAGGAATTTTAAGTTTGTCCCTCTATGTCCTCCAAGCACTTTGAAAGGATTTGGGTGTTGCATTTTTTTTGTTATTTTCCCCTGAAAACTTCCTAACAGGATTTGTATGTACACTATTAAAATGCTTCACTGCTCTGAGCAATGTAACTGTACAGTATTAGACACCAAGAAATTCAACACAATTAATGCATCTCAAAATTAACGTTAATTTATAGACATGACTTTTGCCTTGAAATCCTTTTTTTTATTAAGTAGGAACATTATGGGGAAAAAAAAAAACACCACATTTTTATCAGACATTCATGCATTTACTAAAGCCAATCCTAAGTAATTTTTTCTGCTACTTCTTTTCCTAGATTAATTGTCTTTCTTGGAGCTTAGTGCCATAGAAAGGATTTCCCTTCCAATGGTCTCAGGAGACCCAGAATCCTTAAGCATCAAAGATTCATCCACAAAACTTTGGACTTAACACTTTTCAAGAACCAGAACATCTCAAGTTCTTCCAGGCTATTTTGACATTTTTTTTAAACCTAAAAATATTGCATTTTTCAGAAAGTTTAGGTATAAAAAGAGAATGTTCTAGGAGGTACCTGAATAGCCTTTGCCTTTGGGCCATTATTTCTTCCTCCTTTAGATTTTTTTCCTAACAGTTATAGTTTGCATTTGTTTTATCCTCCTCAGTCTATATATAAAACTCCAATGTGTTGATTCTTGACATTTCCTAGGATACTTTCCCAAAGAAGCTATGTGAACTAAACAGGCATTGGGCACTTCCTGCTTTCTAGAGGAATATGAAGTCTCACTCTTCCTGTTCAGACAAGGTCTGTTCACCCTACCCTACTGGTTATCACATACTGGCTTCCAAGAATTTAAACTGAATTGTAAGGAATGGAACAAACTGGCCCAGTATGGAGCAGAGAGTAAAAATTCATTGGTATTTTAAATGGGAATGAAACAGGAATACAGGAACAATGTGAATCAGTGAATCATTGGGAGCCAGGGGAGGCCAGGGAAAGGGATGGCAGAGCTGAGCTGGAGTGGGAGGATTCTGGAGGCACTGCTAGGAAGGTTTCAGAGGCCAGGGAGGCAAGCAGAGAAAGCTCTAGAGAGAGATTTGCATGCTGATCTCTGGTTGCTTTTGGGTTGTGAGTGTTGAATTATGTTACGTAGTCTATTCTCCTATTCTCTATGGTCTCCACACTTTCCCCATTTACACAGCATTATGTCAAGAGTACTTCTAGCAAAGTCAACTTTGTAAGAAGTCCATATCTTAGGATTTCTTTGCTCACACTCATTCTGAAAACTAAATTCTGTCAAATGGGGTGCTATGCAGTGTTAAAATTTCCCTTTAAAATCAATTTCCCCTGAAAGGATTATTTGTGTATGCATACATATGAAATCATTTGATTATATTTGCCCATTTTCTTTTTGCTAGTCTTGGTTACTTCAATCGTTGTCATTAGCTCTGTGTTTTATAGTGCATCTTACCTTTTATTTAAGGTTTATTAAACTATAAAAATCACTTTATGTATACTTCTTGTAATTATGCCTCTGTAAGTAGACATGTTTATATCTTTAAAAAAGCAAAACAAAAGCCTTTAAGTAGTTTCTCAGAAGCAATTGTCTAGCAAATGAATTGGAAGGCATGTTGAGTTTTTCTGAAGTTTTTGGAATCCTAAATCTGCTTGCAAACACAAACTAAATGCCATGTTTCTAAGCATTTTCTTAGGGTGTCATTGGCAAATGTGTCTATGAAAATGTAATCATCACCGGCTTCATCCTAGAGTAACTCTCAGAATCCTTTGTTGTCCACAAATAGATTTCTACATCTCTCTTGTTCATTTGTAAATATGACCTTTTTTTTTTTTCTTTTTCTTAGCTGGATATATTGTCAAGGAAGGAAGGGAGAAAGGGAGGGAAAGCATAGGGAGAAGGAAGAGAAAGGAGGGGAAATAAATAAACAAAATTGTTATTAAAAAGTACACTAAAAAGGAAAAATAACATTTGTTTAGATCAAAACCTAGTAAACATTTTAAAGATCAGATTCTCTGATTCTTTGTTATTAATCATATAATTAATAAATTAAATTTTAAATTTCACATAATTATTACTGAACCAAGTAAAACCAACACTGTTGCTCTGTCACATCTACAGGAAGAACTGATTCCCACTTAAATATGCCTGACTGTCCTGACTGAAGAAATTTTCAGTTTGAATAGTAAGATGACTGTAACCTTGATACAACATAAATACATTTGCCAGTTCCTGTGTGATACATTGTGGACCCAGCTGGGTTCTCCTTGAGTTTCTCCTGTTGAAGTTGTTCCTGATTTGATTATGAGTCTTCACCTGAATTCACTGAGGAACAGAATAATTTCACTCTTGCTTCTTGGTCAGGAATTGCTTGATCCTGAAGAAGACATTAAGGAGGCACAGAATCAAATGCACACACCATAATGGCTGAGAAAAGGCAAAGAGCTCAAATATTTTTCATTAAAGAAATCCTGACTAGAAAGAAAGCTGAAGCCTAGATAACTATTCTATTCAGTGTTTTAAGGTCTTGCCATGAATCAGTTATTGTCAAATACGGGACATATGAAGCAGACAGGTTCCTGTCCTTGAGAAATGCATGTTTAATCAGGGAGAGAAGAGGACAAACTGAACAAAAAATACTTCCTATAACTTAATAACCCAACAAATTGCATTTGAAACAATGATTGATGTATTTTGGTGGAAGGATGTACTCCAAATAGTAAGTTTAATTTTTCAGGTAAAGAGGAAAAATACTTTTCACTTCAAGGTATGAAATGTGCTTGGGGAACAAGTATAACTGTTAAATAATGTTATTTAAATGATATTGTAAAGTTTGTGGTCTTGTGTCTGTCTTTTCCACTTAGAAAAATGCTTTTGATATTTATTCATATTACTACGTGGTGTATCAGCAATTCATTTTTTTTTTAAGCTGGGGATTATTCCACTGTGTAGTTATACGACCATTCACTGTTTGTTGGATATCTTGCAGACATTTTTGTGGACACTTTTTAACTTTTCATTAAATTCTTAGGTTAGGCATTTCTGGGTTGAATGCTAAGTGTCCATTTAATTTAACAGAAACTACCAAAAGATTTTAAAAGAAGGTGTAGCATTTTGCATTCCCACAGCAATGTACAAGACTTCCAGTTGCTCCATCTGCTTTCCTATACTTGATATTGTCTGTTAAATTTTAGATTTTTGTAGTGGATTTGTGCAGCAATACCCATTGTGGTGTTAGAATTCCCTAATTATTACTGATAATTAGTAATCAGAGAATTAATTAAACATTTTGCCAAGTGCTTATTTGTTGAAGTGTCTATTTAACTATTATTCCAATTTTTAACTTGTTTGAACATTTTTAAGATTGTTAACTTTGTTTATCTCCTTAAATATTCATTATATATTCTCACATATTATTATATGTTCTGGTTATAAGGTCTTTATCAGATATACGGTTTTCAGATATTTTTTCTCCCAATCTGTGTCTTGCCTTTCAAATCTTTCAAATTTATTTTGAAGAATAGACATTTTTAAAATTTTTATAAGATTCAATTTATTATTTAATTTATCAGTGTTTAAGTTTTTGCTTTTTGTATTTTGTGTCCCAAAGTTATAACATTTCCTCTATCTTTTTGTTTAGATTTCATAGTTTATCTCATAATAATCTGTATTGAGTTAATTTCTGGATATGATGTTAATTAGGGTCAGAGCATTATTTCCTCTACATGTTTATTTAATTGGTCTAGCACAATCTATTTTAAATGATTATTCCTACTGAATATGTTGAATTGCCCTGGCACATTGTAGGAAATCAATTGGTTATGCGAGGGTACAATTCTATTCTCTCTGTTTTCTTTTATTGATCCACGTGTTTGTTATCCTTTTACCAAAATCACACTGCATTAATTATAGTAGCTTTATTATAAACCAGCTTACTTTGTTCTTCAAAATTCTTCTTCATAACCCATATTTTTTTTACCATTTTATAAATTTTAGAATTGTTTCATCAATTTCCATTCTAAAACTTTGCTGAGTTTTTGATTGCAATTTTGTTGAATGTCATTATCAATCTGGGGAGTTTTGACAATTTGTGTCTTCCAATTCATGGTTACACTACTTCTTTCTATTTATTTACATCTTTAATGTTTTAAGGCAATAATTTGTAATTTTCATTTCAAATATTGAACATCTTTTGTTAAATTTATTCCTAATAATTTCACATCCTTTAGTGCTATTATAAATAGTATTTTAATTTTAATTTACCTCTTTGATGCCAGCACATAGAAATAGAAATAAATTTTATATTGAGTTTTGCCCATCCACCTCTTAAATTCATTTATTCATTCTACTAACTTATTTTTTATAGAGTACTACAGAGTTGTATATGTTGTTTGCAGGTAAAAAGTTTTTACTTTTTCTGGACTATCTCTAAGCCAATATTTATTTTTCTCAATATTTTTGTTGATTTTGCCATATTATACTGTCTAGACCCTCCAGTATCCTTACAATGAATCTATTTTATCTTAAGTGGGCATAGACAAATGATGATTTATGTTTAATGACATAGAGATGGGTCTTGATTTTTTTATTAGATGTGAAAATCTCTGATAATCTTTGTAGTTTAATTTGAGTATTTACACAAGTGAGTCTCAAACTTTATGGTATCATGATCTCTTTGCATTATTAGTGTGATTTTGAGAGTATATATTTATTGATATTCTATTAGAAATCAAAAGAGAATTTTTTTAAAAAAAATATGCTTATAGCTACATTTAAAAATAATAAAAAAGTATTGCAAACCAGGCATGATGATGCACGACCATAATCCTGCAATTTGGGAGCTGCAACAGGAAGATCACAAGTTCAAGGTCAAAAAATTTAAAAAAAGGGGGTTGGGGATGCAACTCAGTGTTAGAGTGCCCCTGTGTTCAATCCTTAGTACCTGAAACAAACAAAAAGCAATATATATTAATTTCTTGCACACATATATTTAAGAATATTAAATAGGTTTTGAAAAATACTTACTGGAAAGAGTGGCATTCAATGTTTTTGAAAGTTTATTGAATGTTTGTTTTAATAAAGATGAGTGGATTTACATATTTGTTTCAAATGTAATTTATTATGATATGTTGCTTATGTTGAAGTACCTGAAGAAAATTTGGCCTTACAGAGATACGTAGTTGAAAAATAGAGGAGACTTTCAGTAGTATTCTGCAGTTTTGGTATGGAATTTATTCAAAGTACAGAGAAGGTACATTCTCCAGAATGTAATGCTTTCTATTTGTGTCTTCTACTCATGTGCTGTACTAGAATTTGCAGAAGATGAGTTAAGGACTTTGTAATACTTCCAATGCATAGAATCAAGAGGGCATGTTCTCCTCTGAAAGCCCTTGTTGTGTCTCTCCTTCCTACCTCAAAGATTGGAAAAATATTTGCACATTTTGATTTTTACTTTTATTTCTTGAATGTACTTGAAATTAATTTATGTGTGCATTGGGAGATATGAGTCTATCTTAACTTTTTGACAAATTTCCCCACTATCTTCTTGAATAAACAATGAAAGTTCATTTTTAATTCTTTATCACAAAGTGAATGGTTGATGCAGGTAAAAAGTGGTACTAAAACCATACGCACACGTCTGTCATATAGAGTAGTTTCTAACTGTTGCATTTACCAATTCAATTTTTCTATGTCAACATCACATAATTATAATTAACTAGTTAAAACTGATATCTCTTAAAGCAAGTTCCTCCACATTTTTCCTTTTCAAATTTCCTGGTTACTTCTGCATGTTTTCTTTTAGATATGCACATTATACCTAACAAGCATGTTCATTAAATATTATGATTCAATTAAATTAATAACTTATCATTTGAAAATACTGACTCTTCTCCATCAGAACATTGTACATAGCTCTGTTATTTGGGTTCAGAAGATGTTTTTATATATAGTATGACAATATGAAATATTCATCTTTGTTTAATGGTTATCACCTTAAATTTTATCCATCAAGAATTACAGTTAGTATACTTGCTTTCTTTATTTATATAATATATGTTCATTTTCAAAAATTTTGTGACACATTTTAGGTGTGCCTTTTTCAAATAGCTTATCATTAAAATTTGTGTATATGTATGCATATATGTGCATGTTTTTATCCATACAAGTGTCATTACATCTTTCCCTTATTCTAAGAATTCTCAACTTTTTAAAACGCCCTAGATCTAATAATTTTGATCATCATGGATAGGAGATGAAAGTGGAACAAGCATTCTTAGTAAGCCATCATGATCCAAACTTTTATTGACATTTTTCCCCCACACAAACTAAAATGGTTTGAATAAGTTTCAAGAAAGCCTTTTAAAAAATTAGAGTTAAAAATTTCAACTAACATTTAAAATGGAGGCTTTAACTAACAATTAGATGCATGTCCAGAAATATACACAGGAAAAATAGGTGTACAATGAAATGAATATAGTACTGCAAATGCTACTCTGAATAGTGGAAGCAAAGACAATATTCAGTTTCCCTTCTGAAAACTAGCAGGTGAAAAGAGATGCCTTTTACTGAGTAGGGGAGAATAGGAATCAGAGATCATGGCAAAAATTTCTAGAAGTCAGAGTTTTGGGAGATTTTGCCTCCTACAGAAACCCCATACTTAATCTTTTCTCTAACATCTATTGTACTCTGAATTGGCTGCTGGCCAAGAGCCGCTGACAGCTTAAATTTTAAAGAAAGTAAAATATGAACAGGTGTAAAGTTTTAGGCCATGTCAGGGAAGATAAGATTAGGTACTGTGCAAAATTCGACTCATTTAATTATGTCAATGCCTTTTTGAGATATGTACCATTATTTACAACTTTCATATAAAAAAAACTAAAGTGTTAAGGAAAATCATCAAGGTTAAAGCTAGTACATGGGAAAGATGAATTCTAACATCCATTCTGACTCATAGTGTTGAAGATGGGAGAAATAAAAAGGGATGGAGGGTGTAAAAGAGAGACTCTCTGCATCTTTGATATTTGTAGTTCATAAAGAGCCCCTTACTCTGCCTAAATGAAAACTAAGCAGTCGTGGGATATATCTTCTCCATTGTCGGTTCTCTCTATGCTCTTTGCACAATAGTTTGGCAAATGTTTTAGTAGAATCAAGGCAGGAGTTTAGGTGGGTTTTACTGGCACAAGTCTTTAGCATTATTAAAATGAAGAGAGTCTCCTTCCATTTCCATGCAATTTCCCTTCTCTCTCCCTTTCCCTCCCACCTCTCGTCCCTGTTTAATGTTAATCTTATTCTCATGCTCTTCCTCCCTGCTCTGTTCTTAGTTGTTCTCCTTATATCAAAGAAGACATTTGGCATTTGTTTTTTAGGGATTGGCTAGCTTCACTTAGCATAATCTGCTCTAATGCCATCCATTTCCCTGCAAATTCCATGATTTTGTCATTTTTTAGTGCAAAGTAATACTCCATTGTGTATAAATGCCACATTTTTTTTATCCATTCATCTATTGAAGGACATCTAGGTTGGTTCCACAGTCTAGCTATTGTGAGTTGTGCTGCTATGAACAGAGGAAGTGAGGGGAAAGGGGGGAAAAACAAGGGAGAGAAATGAATTACAGTAGATGGGGTAGAGAGAGAAGATAGGAGGGGAGGGGGGATAGTAGAGAATAGGAAAGGCAGCAGAACACATCAGACACTAGTATGGCAATATGTAAACAGTGGATGTGTAACCGATGTGATTCTGCAATCTGTATACGGTGTAAAAATGGGAGTTCATAACCCACTTGAATCAAATGTATGAAATATGATATGTCAAGAATTATGTAATGTTTTGAATAACCAATAATAAAAATTAAAAAATAAAAAATAAAATGAAGAGAGGACAGAAATTGAAGGGTGATAACGAAAAACATAAAGAAGAAACTGTAAAGATCTTAGCAGCAATCCATTTCATTCCACATCTTCTTGTTTGCAGTGTCAAAAGCACTTTCTTGTAGAATTGTTACTAGGAAAAGAAACAGATGAACATCTGTTGTGAAAAATTTGTTAAAACAAAGCTAACTACTTATTATG
This sequence comes from Marmota flaviventris, assembly GCF_047511675.1. Lineage (NCBI taxonomy): Eukaryota > Metazoa > Chordata > Mammalia > Rodentia > Sciuridae > Marmota > Marmota flaviventris. The sequence continues at coordinate 67,417,863 of NC_092512.1, forward strand.
AATCATGGCAGACCATGGCTATATGTGAGCTCATCTATAGCAGGAGAGTACAAGGGCTAAGAACTTGGAGCTCACAAGAGAAGGACAGGATTGGATCCCAGTCTAGCAACTAAAATTGTGCAAAAGTGATCTTACTTCACAGTGCTTCAGTATCCTCAGCTATAAAGAAGGGCTCTAATATTGTCACATCATAAGACTGGTTGGGAGTTAGAGTTCATATGTGCAAAGCACCTATGTTAGTACTTGCAAAAAGTGTAATCAGTATACAAACATCAGGATGTACTTGGGGAACTGCAAATTACAGGGTTTCAGACTAACTTTTCTTGTACTTCATCTATAGCACCTTGTCTCACTCAGATCTGTAGTGATTTTTCATTCTAAGATAATACATACATGCTTATTCAATAAAATTTAGGTCGTTTAGAAAAGGAAAAAAAAAACAGCCTCACCAAATTACCAGTCCCCCCAAATAGACAATGATTCTTAACCATGCATTCATTAATGTATTTAAGAACTTTGTGAGTTTTGATATGTAGTTTTTCAGTCACAGCTATGCAATTCAAATAATTAATAACAATAGATAAAATTCCATAATGCTTGTCTTTTGGCAGAAAAATGTACACAGATTATCTCATTTGTTCCTCATAACAATCTTATGAAGTGGGTGCTATGGTGCTATTTTAATCCCACCACAGAGATGGAGAAAATTGTTTTTAAAAATCAGTCTTTAGTTGATGAAAATCATACATTTATGACATATAACTTAATGTTTGAAACATGTGTGCATGGTGAGATGACTAAATAGAACTTAAAGCATATACATAGCTCTACATACTATTTGGGGGGGGGGGGCTAGAACATTTAAAATCTTTACTCTTAACAATGTTTTTCCAAGTACACATTACCACAGTGTTAACTACAGTCACCATGTTGTTCAAACTTATCTCTTCTAACTGTAATTTTTTATCCTTTGACCAAAATCTTCTTCAATTCCCTACCCCATACCCTGAGAACCACCATTCTACTTTCTAGTCTCTGAATTCAGCTTTTTAGATGCCACATGTAATTGAGTTCATGCAATTTTTGTCTCTCTGTGCCTGGATTATTTTGCGGAACATGATGTCCTCTGGGTTCATCCGTATTGTCACAAATGACAGAAGTTCCTTTTACCCCTTTTCCCCATTATTTATATATACCACATTTTCTTTATCCATTCATCTGATGTTGGACACTTAAATTGATTCCATAACTTACTATTATGATGCATGCTGCAATGAACATGAACATAATAGACATCTCTTTGACATATTGATTTCATTTCCTTTGGACATATACATGATAGTAGATGGATACATCATATGGTAGTTCTATTTTTAACTTTTTGAGGAGACTTTATATTGTTTCCTATAATGGCCCTACTAACTTACATTCCCACCAACAGTGTGCAGGCATTCTCTGAGATACTGAGTTTTAGAAAGATTGACTTATCCAAGACACCATTGTTATCATGGCCTTAAAAATGGGTAGACTTTGTTTATAGACTTAATTTCCAGTGGGATTTAATAACTTAAGCTTTCTTTTCTGCTAACTTATTAGGCATTACTGAGTTTTGAAAAGGAGTCTTTATTGGTTAAGAATATACTTTATTTCATACAATAAAAGAAAATCAATATATATATATATTGAGTTGAACCACTATACTTTATATAAATAAAGGTACATATATACCTTTATTTTATTTTTATGTGGTGCTGAGGATTGAACCCAGTGCCTCACACATATTAGGCGTGCACTCTACCTCTGAGCCACAACCTCAGCTCCCAATATATTTTTGTTAATGTATTTCATATAAAATAATTAAGGTTGGATGCTGAGATGGAATCCTGGGCAGCACAGCACATTTTGTTATTGTTCCAGGCTCTTTTCTTCCCTGTGACATCCTTACTGTACAGTTTTACCCATGTGATTGTCACTGCATGGTCACAGAATTGTTACTTAAACTCAAGCTACCTCTGTGCATCAAGTAGTAAAAAGAAATAGAAAAATATTTTTTAGAAGTCCCTAGAAGTCTTTTGCTTATATCTCATTGGCCAATACTATGTCTCAAGATTGCCCTTATCTGTGATTAAAGTCGGGGGTCTTCATTTTTCTGGGTGAATTTCCACCCTTAGCAAAATCCGAATTCTCTCCAAAAGAGGAAACTAGAGAATGAAGAGGCAAAGAGCAAGTCCACAACCTGACCTATATTTAACAAATAGAAAAAATGAATTGCATTCACATATTCTCAATGTAATCTCTTGAATCAGAGTGGCATTTGTTATATGCAAAAAAAATAAAATAAAATACAGGAGAATGTGCAGTGCTTTAGCATGTGGAACAAAACTCTCTACTGTGGAAATTTTAAGAGACACAAAGTTCATCTCATTGCCAAGGAATTTCCCAGTTGTGTGGTTTGCCCAGAGGATCAGATGCTTTCTGAGCTCAGCAGTGATCATCCTGCATCTTATGAGTCTCTGTAGTGTCATTATTATGGTTCATTATACAGTTTTTCAACTGTCTTGGCCAACCTTGAGGATGGGTTCAAAAAGCCTCTTTTCCTGCAAACATTTCTCCAGTTCTGCTTATTATAAGTCAGCTAGGTTTGCCTCCAATTATTCAATGATTAGTTGGCATAGGCACAAAATTAAATCAGGACCTAGAAGGAAGTACAGGTAAGGATCTCTAGTACATATGCTATTGGTGCTCATCCTTGAAGACTCTTGCCTTAGTCCTTCTGTCAGATGGCCAGTGAGCCTTGTTGTAACTTTCCAGCAGTTAATCCCTAGTAAAGTCCTAGTTGATAAGTTAAAACAGAGCTTCTCATATTCTTTCTACCATGTGTTAATTATGAATAGAACTGAACCTAGGAAAAGACCAGTGTATGTGGAATGAGTTTAGTGGGCTCTGCTGGACAGCAGTGTGTCTGTGTGAGTATGTGCATGTGTGTTCAGCATGACAACTGGCATTATTCATCTTTATTCTGGAAAACATGCACCATCTATCTGGTGAGGGAGGGGTACATTCTTCTACTCTCCCTTTATAGGCTTCTGTTGAGGTTCTAGGGTAGGAGATTGGCCAATCAGAGCATTGTATAGCTGCCCCCAGTGACTGGTTTAGTGACACATTGGAGACAGTGAAACTCAAAGCATTTCCCCTTCCTGGGACTTCTAGAACCGAGATTCTTGCTTTTATCTCTAAGATTTAAAGCAGAGAAGATACAAACCTGAACATTTGGCATTCATCTTATAGACACAGGAATGAAGTCAACAGGGAGGAGAGAAGATTGTAAGATGGGGCGAAGAAAATGATCCAGGAGCCTTAGACAAGCTCTATCCTAAAGCCAATTTCACCCATGAGTTTCCCCATTATATAAGCAAATTCATTCATTTTGTGCTTAGCCATAGTGGACACTTCCTGCCACCTGAAATGAACAAATAAGAAATTCTTACTGATTCATGAACACAAACTCTGCATCCCTGAAATTCTTTGACGTCTTTGCTTTTAGCCTAACAATTCATGCACATTTAGCATTCGATTCCACAATATAACTATACATTTTTAAATATAAAACATGTTTTAAATTATCATTCAAATTACTTAACTTTCTGCCTGCAAATTTTCAAGTAAAATTTATTTTCCAGGAGGATGTCATGATTCTTATGCGGTTTCTCATTCCCTTGACACAATTCTGTGTATTCCAGGTGGTATGTCTATTGCAATTTTAGAAACTGACTTGAGGAGTTGAGGGTATGAGTATAATAGGGAACTTCTGAACACAAAAAAGTTTTCAGGACTCAAAGACATGGAATTGTAATGGTAGCATAATAGGCTTTGTCACAGGAAGACCCATTTGGGACCTCACAAATAGGCAGCACTCACTCCTTCCACAGATATAGCTCCTTTGTGGAGGAATATATAAATATAAAAATTCCACAAGGTGGTGACTAGTGAGGTTCACATTCTGAATTTCAACAACTTTATTGAAATAGCTTTGTGTAAGCAGATATATCCCACATTATAAATTGTAGCTTGTGACACTGAAGGGAAACAACTGTAGTACTCATGCCTCTGGGGGCTGTGATTGGCTGTCTTTCCTTCCTTCCTTGCTCTCTCTCTCTTTCTTTCCTCACAGTTCTTATTTCGCTATGGCAGAGTAGGTAACAATGTGAAAAACTCGGTTCAATGTTTTCACAAAATTAGCCTAATCACCTAGTTTTTAAAGGGCTCAGATTTGAGGTGGGTAAGGAAAACAATGAAGGTTCCTTTCATTGATCCACATTCTGTGGAGACTTTACTACAGGATCCATTGCCAAATGTGCATGGCTGAAAGAGACAGGAGATGATCAAGACATCAGATCTTTCATCACCTTTCTTTCAAGTGAACTCCTCAAGCAGATGCTCACCCATAATTTATCAGAGAACAGAATAAAATTGATTCACTGGGGTCATTTCAACATCTGCATGATCCCAGATATCCTGATGAAATGAGAAATATTCAACCCCAGTGTCCATTTTCCAATGTCTTATTCACTTGTTGGCTAACACTTCAATAATTGCAGGCATATGGATTTTGTCTTTATAACTTCATCCATTGAATCATAAGCCTAGAATGAAATCTAGAAGTTATATAGCTTTTTCTCTAGCCAGTGGCCTAAAAGACCTCATATGGAGCAGTCCAATATTCTACCTCATTAGCATATTTTCTGTTCATGAACTTTTTTTCACATCTGACAGTCTAGAATGCTATACAGCTGTCATAAAACACAGCAAGTAATTTAATATCCCACTCCAACCTTCTGTAGCAACAAAGTTTACACAAGAAAGGAGAATATCATTCTTGATCTCCATATCTCATTCATCTGGCCTGAAGGATATTGCTTCCAAAATTCACAGTTTCGTTTTGAACTGCAGTATTACATTTGAACATATAATGGTTTTTCTCCCTTAGCTGAGTCTCTACTTGGGTGTACTTTTAAAGCATTTTTTTTTCATTTCAAGCAAACTAAAGGAAATTAAGATTACTTTTCTACCTCAAAGAGAATGAGCAAGGAAGATATCTTTCTCGTGTTATAAAATATTGGTGAGGATCACTTCTTCCCCAGAATTCATTTGCACATAGCTTATCCCCTGCAAAAGAGAGACTGTTGTTAGTTGTGATAGCTAAGAAAAAGGTGTCTATAGCTAACACCTACAATAACTTAATATTTTTAGAAATACACATAATCAGAGGCAATGAGAGCCGTCTGTAATGTTAAAGTTAGATTTACAAGAGGATTTTTTGTCATTGCATATAATGAGAACAGCAGAACAAAGGTACTTGAGAACTCTAAATTCCAAAATTATTTTTATCTCTGATTGTCCTAATGTGATAATGGTAGCTTTCATCCTGGGTAGATAGTAGCTATTTCAGAGCCATTCAATCTTGGTATGCACAAAAACTATTGAAAGTGTTTTCCAGAGTTTATACTATGAAATGATTTCAACATACTTGTTCATTAAGAAAATACAAACAAAATGGAGCACTTACATATAGCTGAAGATTCTGGGATGAGAGTATCAATTGTGGGCTCTACTCATAAATAGATAACTATTTTAAATATGTTGAAATGTTCAGTGGCAATCTGCAGAATTCACCTTGTTCACATCTCCCTCCTTGTATCTTCCACTGAGAAGTCATGAGTAGGTTAGGGAGCACAAGCAGAAAGAAGAATGTTTTTATTCATTGGATGTCTATCAAGTTCTAGGTACTTTACAAATGTGAGGCCACTCATACATATATGCTTATATTTATAAAAGCAAATGAAGGGAATGTGTACCTGTACTCAAAGAATTAAGTAATTTAAGAATCATAACACATAATGGATAAAGGAGACAACTTAACATTTTGGCAAAGCCTTAGCAGCTTTTATGGTTTGTCCTTTCCAAGTCATGGTGAAATGTGGCTGCTATTGCCCTAGTGATGGAGATGGGGCCTAGCAGGAGGTGTCTGGTTCACACAAGTCCTGGTGTCTTTCTCTCCTGACTTGGTGAATTGTTGATGGACTGGGTTGGTTACCAGGAGAACAGCTTGTCATAGATGGAGGCCACCACATGCTTTGCTTCCTTCATATACTTCCGCTTGCCCTCTGCTTTCTGCCATGATTTCAAGCAGCACCATGCTCTTGCCAGAAGCCAGGCAGATATTAGCATCATGCTTTTAGACTTCCTAGTCTCCAAAGAACTCAGCCAAAACAAACCTATTTTTTTCCATAAATTATCCAGTCTCAGGTACTGTGTTAATAACAATAGAAAATGAACTAAATGAACTGAAACAATAGCCCTTTTGAAAAAAGGATGAAGCAACTGAACACTAAGCAACATGTCTCTATGACTGTCCAGACCTTGTTCCATGGTCAGCCTTGCCCCAAGGATCCTAGAGCAGGTAGCTTGATAATGAATGGAGAAAATAAGACATAAACTTTTTGGTGCTCCTTGCTGTATTCCTCATTATAAAAATATGCTATTTACATTGTTATCTTTGCTTCTGAAGCACACATCTTCTTTGATTTTTGATAAAACATTCTAGCTTATGGTTATAGGTGGCACAGCTCAAAGGTGCTCATAAAGATTTCCTACTCACAGATTGGAAATTTATACAGTCATGGAGGTCTCTCAAAAGACTAGGAAGGGAACTACCACACGACTCAGGCATACCACTCTTCGGTTTTTGTCCTAACGAATTAGTCATCATACTACAGTAACACATGAAAATCTATCTTTATAGATGCGCAATTCACAATAGTCAAACTATGGAACCAGCTGAGTGTACAACGGATTGAATGGATAAATAAAAGATGGTATATATACACAATGGAGTTTTATTAAGGAATAAAGAAAAGTGAAATTATGTCATTTGCAGGCAAATAGATTGAAATTATTAAGCAAAATAACCCAAACTCAGAAGGTCAAGGGTCTTATGTGTTCTCCCATATGTGGAAATTAGGAAAAAAAGAAAAGAAAGTTAGGGGTGGTGGGTCTCATGAAAATCAAAGGGAGATGAGTAGATTAGAGGGAAGGGTCCAAAAGTCAGAACAAAGCAAAGGAGAGGAAATATAGGACAGTGATATCGGTCAAATCACATTATAATATTGAGTACATGTACAAATGTGCAACAGCAAACCCCACCTTAGTGTTTTTTTGGTTTTTTTTTGGTATTGGGGATGAAACCCAGGGGCACTCAACCACTGAGGCATATCCCCAGCCCTTTTTGTGTTTTATTTTGAGACAGTGTCTTCGTAAGTTGCTTAGGACCTCGATAAATTGCTGAGGGTGACTTTGAACTCATAATTCTCTTGCCTCAGCCTCCCAAGTCGCTGGGATTACATGCAAGCACCACCACGCCCACCCAAACTGCACTATTACGTACAACTATAATGCACTAATGAAATACTTATCTTTGTGTTTGTTATGTTACTGTTTTTTCCACTTACGATTTTCAATGTCATGATTATATTATTATGTCTTTACATTTTAATACTATACTCTTTAATAATACCTCACCATGAAGGATATTGAATTCACAAATTACATGGTGAGATTGGAAGGTAATTTGCAATCCCCATACTTATTTTTAGGTTACCCTGATCTACACTGGGTACCATTTCTTCTTTTCTATTTTCTCAGAGAGCAAATATAATATATGAAAGATGTCTACCTTTAAAATTTGGTTGGCTTAATCTATAAAACTGTCAGTACTTTTCTGCATGAAGATTTAAAACATCTCTTTCAACTTCTTTAATAGTTACAGGACTTTAGAGCCTGTCTCAGTCTTCCTAAATAATTTGTGCAATATATATGACTAGAATTTTGCTCATTTCATCAGAAGTTTCACATTTTCTGGCAAAGAGAAATCTCAAGATTTTCTCTTATGTATTATTATCTTTGTAATTCTTCTATCTGCACCATTTCAACACCAATTTAGTTAATTTTTTTTCTCTTTTTCTACTTTAGACAATCTAGATGGTGATTTTTCTACTTTATTAATGTTTTTAAAAATTTTTTGTCTGACTTTATTGAATCATTGTTATGACATATTCACCTTAATTTTGTTTTTTCTTTTTTAAATTTGAACTTGTTTTATTATACCTTATACTTTTATAATTAGATACCTCTCAATTTTTAGCCTTTGCATTTTTTTAATGTAAGAATTTTAAAACTGAAATTTTCAGTAGGTATTGTTTTTCCTATAAGGCAAACTTTTGATATGCTTATTGTATCAAAAGTTATTTTTTAGTCATAAAATCTAATTAAAATGTAATTACTATAATTTTCATTTCCATCATCATTTCTTTTTTGACTTGAATTATTTAATATGTTTGTTTAATTTTTAAAAGTGTGGTATTCAAAGTTTTTTTAAATAATAAAATTATGATCAGAATATGTGATTACTCTGATGTAATTCTGTGAATTTTTTGAGTAATGGTCTTTATAGTCCTAATAATTGTTTTTTAATAACTATTTCAGGTTTTCTTAAAAATGTGTAGTCTATACTTGTTAAGTAGAGTTAGGTCAAGCTTGTTAATAATTTTGACCTCCCACATGAATCTGGGCAATGAGGGTAATTAGACACCCTAGGAAGGGGAAAAGCAGGACTAGGGTGAAAATAGAGGACTAGGGTGGCTCAAAAAGAAAAATCAGAAGCAGGTGCTTATTTCAAAAAATGAAATAAAAGAGCGCTTACAGTATTTTATTTAAAAAAAAAATAAAATAGGCTTCAGGTTGAGTTCTCTGCTTTCAGCTAGGATTACAAATATTTACAGTATAAATGTAAGTTATATAGACTCTGATAAAATAATAATAGCTTCCTATTTTATCTTCTACTACATTAAATTTAACTTCAGAGATTACACTAAACTGTAGGGATTATTTTATTCAATCCTCTCAACAAATAAATGAGGTTAGGAAATATTAGTTCTTTTTTACAGATCAGATTTAGCAACTTGTATCTTATTACCTATCTGGAAAGTGATAAAAAAAAATTCGAAATCTCATCTGGTTCAATCTTTGAACCTTTCTCTAAACAATTACACTCTTCTTTGAAGTATTTGCTGTGGTCTTAGGCATAAAAGAAAGGTGGGATTTGGTTTTATTGTCAATGACATTATGATCTTATTAGAAACACAAATTTCATGTGCTAAAACAACTAAATAAATAACTACTAGTTAGTGAAATAAAAAAAGATTCTAACATAAGATTCATGTATTGGAATATGTTACAACCCATATGGAATTAGGAAGAAGAGGTCACTGAGATTTTAGAAGAAGTTTCAAGAAAGAAGTGGGATTTGTAATAGAGTTATAAATATTGGCAGGATTTAGATAGAGAGAATATGTTCCACTGCACTGTAAAACTAAAGGAAACATTGGTTTATACATTCTCTGTGGTGTTAGCAGAGAGCCTGGCTAAAACTTGGAATAATTTTCCTAAATAGAGAAAAGAGAAGGCGTCTGAGCTAAAACGTGGATGGATAGGAATAGGTGCAGTATGTGGAGGAAGAAGAGTGGAGGGTACATGGAAAGCTGTGGAGGGTGCATGGAAAGTTTTGGGAGGGACCTTTAAATGCCTTAGGCAGTATTGGAGCTAAAGAATTGAAACTGATCTGAAGGCACATAGAGAACCATTGTAATTTTATTCTTCATGAAGGAATGGTACAGAAAAAAAAATATTTCTCATTTTAAACTGTGATATTGTGGACAGAAAATAATATTATAGGAAGAAACATTCTACTTTCTCATCCTCTCTAATACATTTCATTCTTTCCTAACCTGTAAAGATGGAAAGATTTTGCTTTGGTGTGACTTAAGTCTGTCTTATCAGAATTGAAATCCATTTCTTCTCTTGTTTTCCCTTCATGATTGTGGGAAATCAATCACAATGATTTTCATTGTAGTCATAGTTTTATTTTTAATCTATTCTTAATTTATGAATGACATTATTGGAATATACAGTTTTATTTGTCATTATAATAAAAATATGAGCACCATTATCACATGATAGATCTCATCTTTCCTTTGAGGGCAGAGTTGACACACATATTATGTGTCAATTTAATGAAAAAATACCAGACACATTGATTTGCTTACCTAGTATATGTGAGTGTTTTAGTTAGATTGTTCATTACTGTAAACAAAAGACCTGACAAAAACAACTTACAAGAGAAAAAGTTTATTTTGACTCATGTTTTTAGAGTTTCAGTTCATGGTTAGCCAACTCCATAGCTCTGGGCCCAAGGTAAGGCAGACCATCATGGTGGAAGGATGTAGTGGGGGAAAGCTCTTCAGTCTGTGACAATCAGGAAGCAGAGTAAGCGCTCAAGTCACCATAAATCCCAAAGACATACTTATAGTAACTTATTTCTACTACTTACATTCTACCTGCCTATTACCACCCAGTTAATCCATATCAGTGGATTAATCCATGATTAGGTTAAAGCTCTCATAATCTAATCATTTCACCTTTGAAAATTCTTGAGTGGCCTCACACATGAACTTTCAGGGGTTACCTCATATCCAAACTAGCAGTGAGTTCTTGGTTTGATCACCAGCAACATAAAAAAAAATGGTTTGAATTCTAATGAATTGATTCAGTATTGGCTATTTTACATTTGAGAAAATCAGTTACTTTGGTGCATGGAAATGTAGCCTGAATTTTGGTCTCAGAATCAAAATTTGTTGAGTTCAGCAAAGATTTTTGAAAACTGAGAGGGCTTGTCATGAATTTGATTTCAACTTTTGAACTTATAAAGCCATGTTCTAAATAAAATTAAGACACTGTGATGAGATTAACATTGACACAAAATGTTAAAATGTTTAAGTGGTGGTCATCCCTAGTGTTGTTCAGAGTAGAGTTTGACATTGTGATTAGTCAGCATTCCAAAGTGAATTGAGAACAAATGTATTTCTTCAACTTCTGTCCTAACATCAACCTACACTACAAGAACATAGAATTCTTTATAGATTAGTACAGGCTTGGTGAAAATGTTTTCAAGTCAGAAATTGATAAGGACACGAATGTGTTCATTATTTTTTATCTGAAAAAATATAATGGAGAATGGATGTCTTCTTAAATTTTTGAATTTAAAATAGAATTCACACTAATGTCCCCTTAAGAACTGATGCAGAATGTTGGTATGCACTGTCTTTCTGTTTGAAAATTTATATATTTGTTGTTGTTGCTATTTCTTCAAATTGACAGTGAGGCAAACCATCCAGGTTTTGCATTGGTGTCATCTGTAGGGGCTAGGCTAAAATCAAACAAACTTGGAACATCTTCCCACTGTGCAAGAGTTGGTCACTAATGCTTTTTCTTCAAATGCCAATATTGAACTTTCTTGACACTGAACCTCATATTGCTGGGTATTTTAAGTTGTTTATCCAGAATCTGATACACTTTAACCTACATAGTTCTGGTGATAATTGCTGAATTTCCAAATTAATAGGGAAACTGGCACAATACGAGATAATATCAGAGTTTGTTATTTGTGAAGTGCCAATTTTCTATAATTAGGGAAAATTGCTAATTATCACTGGAACTATTCATTAATATTTGAAGGGAGATAAAAATGGATAGATTTTTTTTTTTTTTTTTTAGTGGCTAAAATTTTGAGAGGCCACCTGCTGTCATCGTTTTGATGAATCTAGCTCTTTGTATCTTATCAAACAACTGGGCAGTTGTGAACAAAATGGAAGTAGCACTATTTACCAAAATGTTGTGATGGAATGTCTGAAACAAAAGAGTCACACGTAACTGGTGAATTGGGAAAGTCCCATGCTTAATCATTTAATACCAGTACCTTTTTATGAGGTCAAAGGGGCCCTGGTTCAGTAAATAAAGGGCATAGTTCTCTTCATTTACTTAGAAGTATGAAAAGAAGCATTTATTTGCAAGCTTTCTCTGTAGTAATGTTAATTATCACTATTAGATCACATAATTTTAGAAATATGATAAGCTATGAGCAATGGCATTGAAAATGAGATATCATTTTCAAAGTTTATAGCATGTTTACCACATATGGCCTTTTAAGCCTGGTTTCTAAACACGTTCTCTGACCTAGAGTAAAAATAAGTTAGAAATGCAAGTGATATTTGAAAGAGAGTTTGAAATGTGTTCATAACATGCAGAAAATATTACAAAATGGATAAAAATTTTTTTATATTTAACCAGTAGGTGTTAAAACCATTGGAATACAATGAATTATTCATTTAGTCAGCAAATATTTTCTGAGCCTTTACACTAAGAAGGTACTCAGGCATCTCTAGGCGACGACTGAGGCATTGGACTACAGGGATTGACAGGGAAGAAAACGAAGTTGGCAAAGAAAGCTGGTGGTCTAGGGTCAGGATAAAGCTGAAATGAGCTTGTCTGCAGGGGACAGACCAAGAAAACAGAGTGATTAAAGCTGTGCCAGTGAGCATAGGGTCAGGAGGAAGGTGAATACAGAATCAGGGAACCAGTGAGGGTGGAAAAGATGGAAAATTGGAAAAGATGGCCTTGGCTGAATGGAGCTGTGGACATAATTCAGTTCAATTCAGTGTAGTATTGACTGAGCTCCAGCTGGATGTTCAATGTAGTTCACCCATAGCTTTGAAGAATTAAGAAAGAAAAAACTGATGAACACACATGGGATTTTACCTGTGATGTAAAATAGTCTTTGTTCTTTATAGTGGAAAAGTATACTATCATACAGTGGTTCTGATGATTCCAGGTCCTTTCTATAGGCCTTTAGACAGTGATTTGCAATTTTGGTCTTCCAAAGTACACACTGCATCTTACAGTGGGAAGGGATTTTAGATGTAATCTAACCTAACTTGCCTTGCCATGCTAAAATCCCTGAGCACATTTACTCTAGAAAATGTAATGCTTTTAAGGATCACATTGGATTATCAACAGCAAGGAGACTTGCAGTTACTCTGTTATTCTACTCTCAAGCATGCATTATTACATCCAGTAGACAAAAATATAACACAGTGAAATATGAGAGATGCTCAGTCATGCAGCTTCTTTACAGTAATGATGGACCTTGATAATCATCTTAATACAGAACTCATTGAGTGCTCACTGTGCTGCCTGACTTCATTCTGAGTGCCTCCTGTGAATTGGTTCACAGTCTTCCCCACAGCTCTAGGAGGAATGCATTGTCATTATTCTGTTTTGCATATGAGAACATTGGAGCAAAGAGATTAAATCATTGGCTCAGGGTTCTACTTTTCCTAGTCAGCAAGGGTCAGAGTTGGGATCCAGGCAGTGAGCCACTCAGCCCACCTACAACAGCATAACATTGGAGACTGTGATTCTCTTCTTTCTCTGTGGTGCCTCAGAAGTAGAATTCCTGCAAGAAAGGTGCTTTTGCTCTAGTGGGTGGCACTTCTCTGCTGTAAGGAGAAACCACTTTGCTGCCACAGATACAGAAATATATGTCAACCTTCTTCTTTTTTTTTTTTTTTTCCTCTTAGTCCAATCCCAACTGCAGGGAGCAATGTGACTACCCAGTGTGAAAAATATTCCAGGCATCTTAGCTGATAAATTCTAATGGAGCCCTGATGCCTTGCATGACTTTGTTCAGATTCGTTTAGTGCACCAAGCATAAACTGCTTAAATCTTTTACATACAGCCATTCTATTGCCTATTAATTAGAACCGTCTTTTAATTGCACTGGTGCTTCAGAATTAAGTCAATATAGTTACAGGGATAGAATCCCCTGGGGGAAAAATTTCTTTATGGGAAGCTAGCGATGTTAAAAACAACAGAAGCAGTCAACAATAAAACTCCCAAGAACATCTACCGAACTCCCCCACAAAAACCTTCATAAATCATTTAAGGATAAAACTCCATTCTCCTAGCTGCATAGTATAATAGACTTGGTGTTCAGCTTCCATGGCCCCAGCAAGAAGGTTTCCTTCTGTCTTCAGCTCCCTCTGTTGTAAAAACATCATTTCTTCTTCCCTCCTTCCCTCCAGATGAGAGAGCCTGTAGGCTCCTTTTATTTTCATTCTCTCCTCAGTCAAAACAGGAAAGATCACACATCAGTCTTTGCTATTTGATGGATTGGTTATATTTTTTATTTCACTGTTTAATCATTACCTCATCCAATCATTTGCATTCCAGGTCATCTTAGCTCTCAGTGTCTAAAGAAATGTAGGCTGTTGACAGTGGTTGGGGAGGTTTGGGGAAAGGAAGGAATAAGGTTGTTCACAGGTAGGTCTTGAAGGGAAACTCAACAGGATGTTTTTTGGGTGATGTTGAAGTTGGGCAGTGGACAGAAGAAAGGGTCATCATCTGCTCCCTGATCTTCCAGATCTTTCTGTTGTGGAGGTCGATGGAGGCTCAGTCCTGGGTCGCTGGTGAGTGGAGGACCTTGGCTCTCCCTCTCTCACAGGCTTCCAAGGCATCCATTCCCTCCCCACCATCCACTCTTCCTTACCTGCCCGAGTCTCCCTCTCCCCTCACTCCAAATGATTGCCCCACCATCTCACCAGAAATGCCCAGAGGCATATATACTGATGGTCATCAAAAGTTCTTCCGGTTAATGTCATGAAGTTCCTGACACATCTTCATTAATGGATGTATGACTATATATTCAATGCTGCTTGGATAAAGCTGTCTTGAAAAATAATCCCACAAACATCCTCATACCACAATCTATGGCCTATATTTCAAATTGTATTAGCTCCCTACTCTCTAGAGTTCTGAGTCAGGCTTTTTATAGTTCACATAACCTAGATTTGTGAGTCACTAGGTACAATAAATAGCATTCCCACAGCGACCACGAGTCTTGGAATCAGTGCCAGGTGTCGCAGCTGTTGACTCCACTGCCTGCTGGAGGTAAAAGCATTCTAGAATCCATGTCATTCTGAGGCCTCAGTTTCCTGATCTCTAAAGTGAGAGTGGTGGACGAGTTGGTAGTTTTCTAATGTTTATTTTTAATCAGTGATATTTTTCTTGCTTATCTTTTATTTTAATGAGAACTTAAAAAAAAAAAAACAAACCCTTGAATATTGGGTGATGTTCTCTCTCTGATGATTCCAAAGAAAAAGAAAATGGGTGGAGGGAAGGGCAAACACATATTGTGCTCCTATGTTTGGAATCACATTGATGACACTCTGAGATGGTATTTCTTTTCTTTACAACTATCCTCCAGCCTGATTGGTCAGCCTTGAAAACATGTGACACTGTGCAACTATTACTAAAGTCCCCAGATTGGCCCAGAAGAAATTGGAAGTGAAGTTAATGCTCAAGGAACAAATGAAAGTGGGTTATCTGTAGCAGAATGTTTCAGCAGAGTGATGGAGCCCAATGGGACAGATAGTATATGTCTCTGGGTCAGACAGGATGACCTTGATATGACCTTGTCCTTTGATTCTACGATCATCAACACTGCATCACATAATCCAAGATATGTCCAAGAGCTACATTTTCTTGCTCTTACTTTGTTTTATCTGATCTCCCTTAACTCTTTTCTCATGCCTTAGCTCTGGGTCTTATGAATTCATTATAATTTGTTCTCTTCTCCTGAACTCCCAATCACTTCATTTGTTTTCCCATTTTCCTTTCTTTCTCCTTTTAGCTATTAAGAACTTGTCACATATCAAACCCCAGAGATCCAAATGGCTGCTTTCTCAATTCATAGACTGCTTAATTTTACCCATTACTTTGGAGATGGGGCTAAAGTTTCCTAAGTAAATGAACAAACAGAAACAAAGAAAGAAAAATTCCCATACTGCCTGTTTATATCCCAAGCTCCAATCATTAAAGAACGTATCTTTTGCAGAAAGACAGTTTCTAATGAGCAATATATTGAAGGAAATTTGATTTTCCCAAGTGAAATTCCTGAGAACCCTTGAACTCTATGTAAAAAGCCAAACACTTCTCCTTGGTGACTGAGCTACCACATTCCTAATGCTGACATCATAAATATCTTTGTGTATAAATAGACTGTATGTTAATAAAATAATATTTGTGATTCAGCTTTTTTTTTTCTTTGAAGTATCAAGCTGTATCCTGGAGGAACAAAAATAAAAGAAGTTGATGTCTACAATATAACTATTAAGGGGGAATTTGCTCCACTGTTATTTGGATGTAATTGGGTACTGAGCATCACAATGCACTTGTAATTGGGTCTGTACTTGTTCACTTCAAGGGTTCCATGTTATTTCTACTTGAACCCATTTTTTTGATACCGTTCAGCTCAGCAGTGCCAGCTAACTCTTGTTATGCAGTTGAAAAACTGTGGCCATTAAAAATAGGATACGGTGTGATTTTGTTTTGCAGCACTGCATGGAAAATCAGTTGCTGTTCATAACAGCTCTGTGGTTGGTTGATTTAAAGCAGGGGGGTGACTTGGAATTGACAAGCAGACAGTTTGTGAAAAGGGATATTGTATCTTTAAGGCTTTCTGACTGATTGTGTTTAACTGCGCCACACAGCAGGCAGTAATTAGGCTGTAGCTTCACTGAGAGACTTAAAGCGCTCTGGTTCTCAGTTTCCAGATTTTTTTTTTTTAAAAGAGCACAAACATTTTTTTTGGGGGGGTGTTGAATACATGATAATTTTTTAAAAACTTGAGCGTGTGAGTGAGAAAATGAAAAGACCCCAGGGGCTTCCTTTGCAGACTACCTCTGGGACCACCCTGAGCCCACAGGCTCTTGGACTCTTGGGAGACCAGGCGGCTGCACTGGGAATCAGTAAGAACTTTAATAGGAACACATGATACCACTGCTGGAGAAGGTCAAGGTTCTCTTGAAATGAAAGAGAGGCAGGTCTTCTCATGTGACACTGTGTCTTCTGGACCAGATCACAATGTTAATGAGACTCTAGTTAGAGCATGCTACTAAGTAGATTAATAGACAAAATGCCTAATAATTTGTATTTAGGGAAAAGAGAAACTTTCCTTTATTTAAGGGCTAAAGTGGAAAAGAGTATTTTAAAAGTAAATCAAACAAACCATTAGCTTACAGAAGATTTTCTATCTGCCACTCTGCCTCTTTCCCTGCCACCCTCCTATGACTTCTTAAAATACCTCACTGCTGTTTTGGAAGGTAGTGAACATAATCAATTTGTTATTATTTGGTAAAAAACTGAGTTTCAAGTTTCCATGCATTTATTATCATAGAGCAGCAGTGGATAGATTTTACATTGACCTTATAAAAAATGGACATTCAATTACTGTTGGGTTGACCACAAGGACTCTTCATTATCAATCAGATGACATGGTTGGGTCCCAACTGTGTGCAAAGCATGATGCTGGGTTTTGTGAGACATTAAAATTTCTCTTGAAATCTAATTGTGACCTATGCCTAAACTTTTCCTCCTCTTGTTATTTTATATAGGTGAGTTATCTCATGCACGTTTGGGTACCACTTAATTCTTAAATTGCTGTATTCTTTTTTTTCTTCAGTGCATTTCCTTTCTTTTCTTAGCTTATTAGAATACCTGAAAGTATCTTTGCTCACCCATTCTCACATTCCTGTTGACTACAGCTGTATACATATTGTAAATATTCTTTTTAATTTTAAGTAATAACTCCCCATATTTTGGATCCTGTCAATTTTTGACATGTTGTATATCACAGCATGCAATTTAAGTCTCCCTACAACATCCTGAGGGATGAATGCTGTTTTTTTAAGAAGCTCAGAAATTGAGTAATGAAAATGAATAAGGTTAAAAATTGGGTTTTCTGGCTTTAGCTTCTTCTTAAGATAGTATGATCATATATTCAATCCCAGAATGAACCATATTGTAATTTAAGAGTCATAGAAACATTTTGAGTGTGGCTTGACCATAATAAAATATGGAATAAAAGTCAAACACAGTCCACCCACCCAAAAGAAATTCTGAATTTTAGAAGTTGCTTCTGCCAGTTTTAAGCCACCATTTATCTTTTCACTATAGGAGTTCAAAATATTTAGAAATTTCTTTCTCTTAGTTTTAAATTTTTTGGTGTGTCTTAAGGATTGGTTACTTTAATCTATAGGCCAAGTTTCACTGAAGTATTTATCTTTCTCAATGTGCTTTAAGCTAAGATCAGTACTGGGGAAGAGTTGATCTAAATGAAGTGTAAATGTGTATCAAAATCTATTTGTTATTAGAGTAAACACATTAGAAGTGTGTTCTATTATTGCTTTGAATGAAACAAAAATGAATTCCATTCAGTGGTTCAAATTTCAAATATGTGCGGGCACTTTTATATGTGTCTATGTCTAAATGCTGACTGAGGTCAATCTTTCTATAAATTCCTAAGGTTGGCTTGTTTGTAGTGTTGATAAAGGTTCCTTGAAATTAGGATGTACAGAAGATCAAAGATTAAATTGCATTTTTTTTCCAAAGTGACAATGAGCCTAATTCACTGTCAGTTAATGCCAGGTGTTTCTCCCCCTAGTATTAAGTTCTTCAAAACAGTGGCTGCATAGGACACCATTCACAGAGGCTTAACGCTGGGGAGAAAATGATTACATTAAATCGAATGATATGAATAATTCATGACATCACATTTTGTAATCCTGGTGTTAAGCATAAAACCAGTGGTTTATTTTTCAGCAAAATGTTTTTGTATCATTTTAGATAGTGCATAATGCAAAACAATAACTGCATACATAATGCAAGAAGGATGGTGGTTGAATAGGGTCCTTAATAGTACTTGCAACATCATCTGGGGTGTGATCACAATAAACACATTTTGAGCCAATGCCCATGGGTGCCCAACATTTGCTGGAATCTTCTGAGTCCAATAGAATGGCTGTCTTTTAATTTGTTTTTGAATATTACACCTGACCTTTACCATGGATCTGAAAGTCAGTCCTTGTATATTGCTAAAACTACAAATCCTTTTGTCCCCTTTCCTTTCAGTTTGCTTGGAGGGCAATTCTATTGGGAGTAAACATCTGATTTTTTTAAAATGATGTTTGATTTTCCTGTATGAAGTTAGAAATTCTAGGAAAATCCATAGAGTCTGAACTTAAATTCTTCTATAAAGAACTTAAATCTTCTGGGAGAAAATGTCAGTTATTTAGCAAGTCAGCCAGGTACTTATTAGGAATGTCATTTATATCTCTGAGACTAAATAAATGGCTCCTTGTCTTATATGAATCTTGTCCCTGTTTTCTAGAGAAAATCTCTTGTATTTATAATTATCTGAAGAGACTGAGGAGAGCTCTGCAACCTTCGCTGAAACAGTTTCCAGGTCATGTGCACTGTAGCAACACTCTAACACTCTAACATGAGTCTGATTATTCTGCTGCATTTCAGCCTGAAATAATTGTGTACCTGGACCATCTGCGGCTGCCTTTTCCAGCACCTTCCTGTGGACAGCTCCAGGGCACTCTCTGGAAGCCAGAATGGACTCCTGCTGATTCACCCACATATTTGTCTTGAATGAAAGAATGGCGGATGCCAGTAGATTTCAAAGCTTTTCACAAAACATCTCCACATCTGAAGTCTCAAGAGTTTATGCCAAGCATTTGTATTACTCACAACTAATTAAACATACCATCCATGTTTTACAACATGAATGCATCTATCGATAATGTTGTAACCTATATTATTATTATTTATTTGAAACAATACATTAGTAATTACTAGTTGGTCAGTAACCTTGAAATTCTGACCTGTTTAGAATAGATATGAATGAGCACTTGAATAAGATATTTCTTATTTTAAATATTTCTTCACAAGGCTGAATTTGGAACCATGTTAAATAAAGTGAATTATTTCAAAATTACTTAATTTTAATCGTGTCAAGAATATTGTTTAAATTTCTAATTTTTTTAAATGATTCTGAAGCAGACTGCTGGAATGAAGTGATTATGAATGCTATCAGAGAAAAGTTAAGAAAGTTAGCATTTAGAAGCAAGTTTCAATGATTTGTAATGAGAATGTTTAGTGGAAATTTCCTGATCCAGTTATTGGATTTGCATACAAAAAAAATGCAGAATGAGCAATCCATGGTAGCCTGAGATCTATTCTTCTTATCAAGGAGATATAAAATTTCCTGACTGGATGCAGCAATCAAACTCTGCAAAGAAACTGATATATTTCTGAGGAATACCAATTCAATGTTAGACAGAAAACACAGTCTTATTGTTTAATGCTGTGTCACAGTTGGATAGTGACAGAGTTGGTTTCCATTCCCCATCTTATTTCTGTAATCTTCTCTAAAGTCACCAATTTTGGATGATGGATTCTGGTTTTGATCATATGATCACTTGATCACTGGAGACCTGCTCATCCTGCATCTGACTATTCTGATATCATAGCACAGCTGCTTTTATGAGAATCCAAGGATCTCAGGCCTCCCTTCCCCCGCTTCTTTCTGATTTAAAGAAACAATGACTCACTTTTGATAGAGTCTATGTAAAACAAGACTGAAAGGGTCCACAGTCTAATTCAAAGTCTGAGTATGGAGAATGATGAAAATGTTACTACAGATAAAATCCTATTTATCTGAATAGCATCTATCTTCATTTCCCCCTTTCATAATAGGGCTATCCTATACCAAATCAAACAGAACACAAGTTCCAGTGCCTATCTGACCACTCTCAGTTGTGTGAATGTGGGAAAATCAATGAGTAATTCAACCTCCTCTTAATCTCTAAAATGAGAATAAAGAAACTATCTTAGATTTGCTATGAAAATAAATAACATAACATACAGGAGATTATTTTAACTCCCTTTGAAAATGAGAATTATTTTAGCTGTTAAAAGAATTCCTTTTCCTTATCTGTTAATGTATTACTAAAGATTTATTTAAAATTGGATTTCAAAATAAGACAAAGCAAACTCATTAAGACTTTCATATATGTCTCTAAACACGCTTTTAAACCTGCCAAATCAGTGATGTGGGCTTCCATGTGTATCTCGTCTTCACACACTTACATGCATAACCTTGAAAGTAATACAATTTGCTGAGTTGGCTATTTTCCTGCCTCCTCAGAACATATGTCAACCGAGCAACAGAGAATTTGCTGTAGCAAAAAGAAAGATAGTTCGGTGGAAGCCTGTTCAATAATTAATCCACTGAGTAAGTGCCTGAATATTTGATAAATATTTAGTCAACTATGTGTGCCATGCAGCATCAGTTGCATACCAAAGAATTTGCAAAGGTAAAAACTGCCAGTCAAAGGCATCAAAGATAAGGAGATTTCAGGATTACGGGTCAGAAATGTGCAAGTTATTCCACATAATATGCATCTAGATATATAAATCCATGACTATCCATATGATGCGTTCTGAGAGGTGATAGGAGGCATTACCTTGTCCTCCGCAGTGTTTCAAAATAAATTTGACATTACACTTTAATTCATATCCACTTGCCTGTTCAGGTGTGTGGGATAAAATATTCTGATGCATACATGAAATAGAGTTTTAAAACAGTTACCCTATGTCCTGTTGGAATTCATACTATATAGTACCAGGAAAAGTCTGGTGGGTGATCCACGGTCATTACCTCAATGGAAACAGTGTTTGCTTTAGCATCTAGAGACCAGGCATTGAAACTCAGCTTAATAAACATTTGTTAATTCCTTAGGATATTTAATGCACTGTGCACAAAGCGAAGAGAAATTAATGCATGTGATTATTCTGAATGCAGGAAATGCAAAATTGAATTCTTGTGTAGTAAAGTTAAATAAAATCAAAAACTGACCTCTGATTTCTTGGAAAATCTTATTTTATAGCTAGAATTTAAAGTTTTAATTTTCCTAGGTAGCTACTCACTCCTATAACACGCATTCCCAGTGAATTCCTCACAAATTCTTACAAACCCTTCAGAGAGCTCAAGGTCTCCTTTTTTGTAGTAGCACACGCGCCACCTCTGTTAGCTACAGGTCCTGGGCTTTCCTAGGGGCGGGTGTGAATCCTTGCAAACAGAAGGTGGGAGTGGCTGCTCCTCTTGGCACCCCCTGCTGGCCAGAGTAGCACTAATGATGGCTCCAGAGAGGCCTCATCTCTCTTCTAGCCCATATGAACTGTTGCCATGGCAGCCACTGCAATAAAAAGGAAGGGAGCCCAGGGGCTGCAGCATGTGGAAGAAAGAGATGACCCCAAAATGAGGCACTGGAATGGAATGCCTCTAGGATTTCCCCCCGCCAAACACAAAAGATTAATCTTTCAGAGAACTGTTCTACCTGGATTTATTCCCAGGCACCATTCTGTTCCTTCATGATGGTTTCCTTTGCCCAAACTACTGTACTTTGATTCTCTGTCTCCCTATTATAGTTCTTTTTTTTTTTAACACAAGACTAATATGGTGAAAATAGGCTAAACAAAGGCAAAGGGACAGTAAAAATATTTTTTTAATATTTAACATTAAAATGTTTTTGTTTTGAAAAATTTTAAGACTTTACAACGTTAGAAATGGTTTATGGAACAAGAGATGGTATAATTTTAAAATGGCAGTATTCCTCAAATGGATCTAGAGATGCAATGCCACCCTGATCAGAATCCCAGCTGGCTTCTTTTGAAGAAATTGGCAAACTAATTCTAAAACTCATATGGAATTGCAGGGGACTCAATATAGCCAACCCAGTCTTGAATAAGAAGAACAAAGTTGGAAGACTCACACTTCCTGATTTCAAAACTTAACGACAAAGCAATGGTAATCAACAATGTGGTACTGGCACAAGGACAGACATATAGATTGATGGGATGGAGTTGAGAGTCCAGAAATAAACACATGTGTCTGCACTCAACTGATGTTCAACAAAGATGCCAAGACCATTCATGGGCAAAAATAGTTCTTTTTTTAAAAAGACGAATAGACACATTAAAAAGAGAGAAGAAGATGGGCCTTTACCTCACACCATATACAAAAATTAATTCAAAATAGACCAATGACATAAATGTAAGGACTAAAACCACAAAATTCTTAGAATGAAACATAAAGATACATCTTCATGACCTTGGATTTGTCAATATAGATTCTTAGTTATGACAACAAAGCACACCCCCCAAAAAAGAAAATGTAAGTCAATTGGATAGTATCCAGATTAAAAACGTTTGTGCTTCAAAAGACACGATCAAGAAAGCAAACTGACAACTCAAAGATGAGAGAAAATATTTGCAATCCATATGTCTGATAAGAAAGTTGTATTATCATACATACAGAACTTTTACAATTCAATACTAAAAGACAAACCATCCAATTAATAATTGGCAAGAGATGTGAACAGACATCTTCTCTTCAAAGAAGATGCAAATGGTCAGTTTGCACTTGAAATATACATAACCGTGATTGTCATCAGAGAAATCAAATAAAAAAATGCAATGAAATATCCCTTTGCCTTCAGTAAGATGGCTTGAATAAAAGAGTCAAACAAATATCGGTGAGAACATGGAGAAATCACAATGCTCATATGATTTCATGGAGAAATCATATGCTCTTGGTGGGAATGTAAAAATAGTGTAGCCACTTTGGAAAACATTCTGATTATTTCTTAAACGGTTAACATTGGTTTACCATATACCCATAAATTCCACTCCTAGATATATTCCCTTGGGACATAAAAAAAACACGTGTCTGCACAAAAAGTGGCATACAAATATTATGCAGCATCATTCATATAACAAATAAATGGAAACACCCCAAATGCCCATCATCTAAAGATAAATACAATGTAGCTTATCTGTATGGTGGGCTATGATTCAGCCATTAAGAGGAATGAAGTAAAGACAGGTGCTTCACAGGGATGGGCCTTGGAAACACTTCACAAAGTGAAAGAAACCAGTCACGATGGGTCACACATTACATATATGATTCCATTTACCTGACATGTGGAGATCAGGTAAATCTACAAACACAGAAAGTTGACAAGTGGTTGGTTTGGGCAGGAGCGGGTGGAGAAATAGATAGGTGATAGCGAAAGGGTACAGAGATTTTGTTAAGATGATAAAAATGTTCTGAAATTGGCTGTGGTGATGTTTGCACATATCTGTGAATATGCTAAAAAATCATTGAAATGTACACTTAAAATGTGTGAATTATATGGTATTTAAATTATATCTCAATAAAGCTGTTAAAAAATGAAATGCCTTTTACAATATTAGAAGCAGTTTACATGGAAAGAGGGCCAACTTTCATCCAAGCTGTGTCCTCGTGTTTCTGCGACCTTTTGGGGGGCCCTCTCTTTGGAGCTCCTTTGTTTATGAGCAGCGGTTCCCCTTCTTCCACTCTTCGCGGGGGGGGGGGGGGGGCTGAGATCCTCAGTCCCTCTGAGTGCATACAGACACATTGAGCCATCATTTACAATTGGCTTCTTCTTGTTGAAAAACTGCTGGTTTCCCCGGGTTCAAAGCTCTGTGCTTTCCAAGAAAACATTCAGCTTGTTTTATAAAAAATAATGTGAACAGATGAGGAAAGGCTAGAGATCCTTATGTTTTTGTCTCCCCTCAAAGTGCAGTACATTTTGAACACAGATTTTTAAAGACCATGTGACTCAGAGCCTAGAAGATGTCTAACCAAATAGCCACTACAAAGCCCTTCTCCTATCTGTACCCCTTCAGAGTCAAGAAAAGCTAAAAACACAATTTCCAAGTTTCCCTGGCAGCTAGTGGTGACCATATAGCTCCGTTTATATGAGATACAGCAGAAGTAAGGTGGAGATTCATGGTAGGCTGCTTTCTTGACACAGAAGCTCCCCCCATTTTTTTTAAAAATCTTGCTTTGAATGTAGATGTAAGTGATGGCACTACAGCAGCCATCTTGTCATTCTGCTTAACAGAATCAGAGATATTATCTCTGACATTGGGGTGCGATGTTAATATTGACCGATGTTAATATTCCTGACTTCAGATTTCTTGAATAGGAAAAATTGCTTTACTTAAGTGCTTCTTAACCATGGGATCTGTAACTGGCAGGTAACAATAATCCTTACTGAAGCATTGTCATTGTAAATTGGTTGTCTATTTCAAAAGAGTCATGAGAATTCCAGACAGACAGAGTAGTAGGAAAGATTTGAGATAGATGGTCTTATAATGTTATTTATCATGTTGTTCAAATAATAGAATATGTGCTATATATATGCTTCATATCTGTATATGCAACCCCACAATTATAATAACCTTTCTCCTAATAATTTTAAACAAATTTATTTTATCATCATGTAAGAGGACAAATTCAAATCCTGTCTCTTTTTATTTCCTGAGTCACGTTTTTTACCATTATAATATTTGATAAGTATTTTTAAGAATAATAAATATTAAGTTTATAGAAGGTATTTGTGTGCCTCAATTTAAATTTAATGAAGAAGTTGTATAATAAATACCAATCACAGTATCATTAACTTCTAGCAAAAAAAAAAAGATGAGAAAATCAGAGACATTGAAAACATAAGATCACTAAGATAGCTTTTGCTCTTATGCAGAGGAAACACTGATTAAAAAAAAGTAGACTGACCTTGAGGAAGTCATGTACAAACAATTTGGGGAAGGGGGATTGAAATATGATGTAAGACATTGAAGCCTCATGATGACCACCCACCAACATCACCTGGGAAGATCTTGAAACATACAGATGCCAGTTCCATACCCACATTCTGACTTTTTGGTGTCTGGGATGAGGCCCAGTCTGTTACTTTCCATTGACATGATGAAAATACCTGACAAGAACAACTTAGAGCAGGAAAATTTTATTTGGGGCTTATGTTGTTAGAGGTTCAATCCATGGTTCAACAATTTCATTGCTCTGTGACTGAAGCAAAGTAGAATATCATGGTGGAAGGAAATGGAAGAGAGAAGATACTCAGCTCATGATCCCCAGGAACAAAGTGTAATTCCCAAGGGCATGGTCCTAGAGACCTGCTTCCTCTAGCCACACCCCACCTGCCTGCACCTACCACCCCATAATCCATTCAAATGATTAATTCATCAATTGGCTGAATCCACCAAAGAGGTTATAGCTCTCATACTCTAATCATTTTACCTCTGAACATTGCTACACTGGATATCACATTACCAACACAAGAATGTTGCAGGGGACACTTCCCATCCAAACCATGATACCAAGATATTGGTGTGTTTTGAAGCTTCTTCACATTTTTCTGATACACAACCAAGATTAAGTGTCACTGGTATGAGGGAAGATTACAGATTTTGGACAAAGATGAGGTTCTACTTGAATCCGATTGACAACTTCTGGTTTAGTCACCTTGGGCAGTTACTGACTTTCTTAGTGTTTTCTCTTCTGTAAAATGGGGATGATAGTAATGCCCTGTCTTGTAAAGATGTAAGAATTAAAGTGAGATGTCAGGGACACCACTCCTAATACAGTGGTCATTTAATATGTGTTCATTGGGACCGGACAGCATTCCATTGAGGCTCTGTGACACAGCCATCAGGAGTGGGGAGCTGAGAGCTGACCGTATTGTTTCTGGCACTTTGTGGCATAATTACTTCATTATTAGTAGCATATATGTTTATGTAATCTTCTACTTTAAAATTTACTTTTCTTTCTTTTTTTATTTTTATTGTTTTTTTGCTGGAAACTTCTTATGTTCATAGATGGATGAAAATCATAAGATTCGATTCTCATTTAGTCACTTTTCCCTTTCCACATCTTCATATAGAATTTGTCCCTTTTTATGGTGTCAAAGATGCTACCACATTTACAATTTACTTTTATTTTTTTTCATCCATACTCATTTGCCTATTTGCTCACTTGAAACACAAAACTATGTGAGTGATCATGAGGATGAAGATGAATGACCTCTCTCTTAGGATAATTTTCAGGTTTGGACCCATGCTTTATCCCTTCCTCTCCTCACACACTGTGCTCAATTTATTTCTCTTTCATCAGGTTCATTCTTTTTTCCTCTCCCTGTGAACACCCTGGTATAAACCCCTGGTATAAAACAGTACAAAATATTCTATAACTGGCCTCTGGACCAAAGTCTTCCCTCTTCTTAGTCTTCTGACACATGACTACCAAATAATTCTTCCTCAAAGCACAGGCCACATGTCCTATTCAGAAATCAGTTAATACCTTTCTGTGAACTATAGAAAAATGCATGCCTTCATCTGTCAGTCAACACTCACCGAACTCCCTGTTTTCTCCATCTACATAAAATATCATAACTTCCAGATTTGTCAGCAATAGTTCTACATTTCTGTGAACTAAACCTATCCTTCTTTCCAGTGCCTTTCAAGCCCCTGATATCCTTAGCCCTCACTAAACATCCTAACCTTACACCTGCTGGTGGACATGGTGATTTCTATGTAATTGTTTAGTATATGTGCTCTGCCCTGGAATGGACTATTAGCACATTTCCAACCAGATATGCATGTGCACCATATATGCAAGTGGTAGAATATTCAAGGAATTCTTTTCCTGAGCCAGACTCAAACAAACATTTGTTGACACTGGTGATTTTGTACTTTTAAACTCTCAGTTGCATATTGTGAGCATCACTGATAATTCTCTTGAAATGACTATTTTTCAGAGCGAATAATAATGAATGTTTGGCTGATGCCCTGATAAGTAAAAGAAAGAGCAAAAGAATGTGTGTGTGTATGTGAGAGAAAGAGAGAGAACTATGTTTTTTTCTTCATATGCTTAAGTAGGAGAAACTAAAATACTTGACTTTTTGAGTTCCTTAAGCATAAACCTATTATTTTACTGGAACAGCACATAGGGTCTGTGAAAAATAATAAACACATTAAAATGCTTTGATGTCCTTTTGTGCAGCGATCACACTTTATCTGCTATGAGAGCAACCCTTTTACTGTCCTAATTTTGATAACCTAGTTCTGCCCAGAATCTTAGTGCTCACACAGGCCTCAGAACTGACAGTTAAAAAGCATGCTTCTGCCTGTGTTCGATGCACAGGGAAAGAAAAATCATCCAACAAGGGTCTTAGAGGGAACAGAGAAGGTTGGGTACTTCCTGTCCGTGGAAGCTGCTTAGCAAAGTCTTTTCTCCTGTTTATTTATTTATTTATTTTTAATTTTTTTTTTTCCTCCTACTTTTCTTCCCAGAATGCTGTCCTTCACTTGGCTCAGAATTCATTTTCTTTTACCTGGATCCACTCTGTTACCATTTACTGGCTATTTCCTAACGGTGGAGCAAACCCTCTATCTTTTTTAGTGATTTCTAGTAATCAAACCATTAAGGGACCCATTGCCAAGGGCCCCTGAATACTAACCCTCAGAGACGTTATTCCTCACTTCACCGTTGACATTCCAGGAGGGACAGCCTGGCTTGATCTGGTCCCTCTGCCAAGAACCTGGCCTTCACTGGTCTGGAAAACTGACCCGTGGGGCTTAGGAACAATGCCCAAGGCCTGCTGTGTGGGTCTGTGAGGCTCCCGCCCACGAGCCAGTCTTCTCTGCAACCCCTTCTCTGCTGAACGGAATCACAACTACTAACGTCTTTGCACCTTTCCCATAATCATCAAAAAACAAGAATGTAGACATTCTCTAGTTGACTAGACATTTTCTTCAGTGGCAAAGTGGTGCAAATAAATATGAATCCTAAAACATTTCAGTTTGATGGATAGTGACGGTACAGCTCCCGGATTTTTGTCACTAGGAGCTGCTTTTATTGGCTCTCTCCTCTGGGATTTTAACATCCAACCGTGAAAGATAAGTCATCTTTCCCCCCATCACCCAAAAAAGAAAATTTGAGCACTTTATGCTCACTGGGGGGGCAGAATATAATTAATTCATGGTTTTACCATGCAGGGACCTAACTCGACTCTATCTCTAGGAAATAAATGACATCCCAGGTGGTAATATGCTTGCTGCTTGGATGACTGACTCTCTCTGCTTTCTTTGCCTAATCACCCCCGTGACCCTGGTATCTGACCTCCATCCATCCCCCTCCCCCCAGGATTCACTAACTTAACAGTGATCTTTAGGTATTCTCTAACAGCACATACCAGGTAGTGCTTTCTTTCAGAAGCGCTCTTTGTCGCTTTTAAGGCTTATTAATCAAGTGTATGAAAGGCTGGCCTTAATCTTTCCTCTTCTCACATAATTCTTTGAATCATGGGGGAATATTAACATATTTTCTGCATACACATATTTTGCTAAAGTTTATCAATGCATGTATATGTGTTCTTCGTTTAAAATGTATGAAAAGGCTTTATAAATTTTGTAGTGTGATGCTAAGTTGGGTTGGCTAACTGATTAACAATTATAAGAAGAAAATTATAAGCACCTTGAACAAATAAGGTGATTGTTATTGAAGTTAGTTTAATTTTTCAGAGTAAATAATATATATATATATATATATATATATATATATATATATATATATATATATATGGCTGGATTAGTCTGGGTAGCCAATATCTGGCTTTGAAGAGCAGGCTAATTTTGATGTGAATGAAATATAATTAATTTCCAGACTATATACATACATGCAATAATATACGTGTTTATTTGTAATGATAAATGGAGTTTTTAAAGTATCTGATTCAATTTATTCCTAATCTAGTATAGATTTCCTACTTAGTAGCAAATCTATTTCTCTCTAATGCCAACAACAACATAAGAGTTGAGAACAAAAGGTTTTGATCGGTTCTCTTTTTTTTTAAGAGTTTGAACTTCAACATGCAAATGTCTATCTCTTTTGTTGCTTATACAATTTGATTGATTCCTAATTGGCGGAGAGCTGCTATGGACATTGGTGGTTTGGGCTTGTACTATGAAGAAAATGGTTCCCTAACCTGGGCTGTTGCTTTTTAATGTGGGCATACATTTAAAATTCTCATGGCTTTCCCTCTCCTCCCCCCAACTTGCAAAGCAAAATGCATTTAGCACTGAGCTGAAGAAAGCTGTGGCTGAAGCAAGCAACTCCTAGATCACACAAGCATTAACATATACGGGCATTGTCTAGGCTGCTTCCCTCTGTAGCTTTATATAATAAAACAAGCCGCGTCAAATAGGCTAGGCTGTAATATTAGGTGAAATCTAATTTCAGTTTGGTTATCATATAGCATTCATTTCCCTAAGGGAGGGGAAAAATTAAATTTGTAAGCTTAAGATTCCAGCTGAAGCAGGAGAAAGTATGAAAGGCTTCCCTCTGCCTTTTATTATTCACTTTATGAATTAGCCTTAGTTTACTTGTTTCCATCGGGGTGTCGACATATTTCTGAATACTATTAGCATAGCAATCAGGGCTGTTCTCAGGTTATTGAATGGTGTGTTGACTTCCGAAATAAATAGATATGCAGTGTGAAGGGCGAGCTGTCACTTTAGGAGAGCTTTCCTGATCTAAATTAAAAGGCACTTCTAATTGAAAACTATAATAGCAGGAGGGTTAGAGAGACAATGAAACTGCTCAGTCCCTTTCAATTTTCACAAGATTCTGTTACTGAATGTAGGAGAAAAAGCAAAATGAAAATATTAAATTACAAATTGCAATTTAAGTAGCAATATTAAATTATACCTAAATAGCCAGATTGCTGTAAAACAATTTTAGATGCTTGATTTAAAGACTCTCAGTACATTTGAGTTTTCACGATTATATTCTGATTTATCTGTTTTATCACTTAACATATAATTCTATGTTTACTCCAGCAAATGTGTCTTTCTCTATGAAGTAAGAAATTGGTCTTGAAAGACTTTTCATTTTGTGCTTTGTGCTCGCTAATTCAGTATTGAATTAGTTTTCGTGTATCTTTTGTCATACCTGAGGGGAAATGTCAGGGGTGGGGAACCTCAAAGTCAGGACAAATTCATAAAATCTGAGACAATCATTCATGAGTTGTCTGAGTGAAATATTTCCAGAAATTAATAACAGCAAATCAATTATGAATTTAAGTAATAGATGAAATTATTAGCTATTTCAGTTACATGAATAGCTACCAGCTGTCTAAGTCTATATATTTTGGTCCTTGAAGGGTTAACAATTGAGGCCTGTCTATAGCTCATTTCTATAGTAACAGCAAGACTGAGACTTTTTATGGGCACCTAATAATTAGAAAGTGCTAGAAGGTATAACAATATAATGAATCAAAACTGATAGACTTGTGGGTTTCCATAGAAACATGTATAATTATGATAATCGGTCCCTGGCGTACCCTCAGAATCGTATACATTCAGTTAAATGCAATAAACATTAGGCACTATTTAGTGAGCTGTGATGCAGATTAACAGTGTGAGATACAGGGAAGCTATGAATAAAATTGCTGTACAGTTTATCTCAAACTAATTTCCCAGATTGCTTTAATAGATGTAGTGTGTGGATGTGAAAAAATTGCAAGTGTATTTTTGTTAGTGGTAAAGCTAACAAAGATAATATTTCATAAAGTGGCTGACTGATTGTTAATTTCAGTGCAGATCAAAATGGGCTGTGGCATATTATTCAGGGTGGGATTTCAGAGCCCTCAGAGCAAATGGCAGATTGGGCCTCCCTTTGCTGATTTATCTTAAAAGTAAATTATAAAGCTTTGTATGGTTGTCCATTTTTTTTTAAATCTTTTCATTCCCTTATTCTACCTCCCTGTTTTAGAGATAATTTTTTTCAGTCATGTTATGAAGAGAGAGAATGTAAGGGAATTCTCTTCCTAGGTCTGTCTGATCCAAGAAAAGGCATTGATTTCTTCTGCTTCTTTGCACACTTAGTGTTTAATTTCCCCTCAGCTTCTAGATTTCAAATGTACTGGGCCTTCGTAGCAGTGCCTTTAATCAGAATTCCACTGTAGGTGTGGTAAAGAAATCATGTGTGCACTGCATGTGTGTGCCCATTTATGTTGGTTTTTTTTTTTTTTGGTGGGGGGTGTTACTGTGGAGATGACAGGTTACAGGATGTTAATTATTTTTTTTTAATTTTTCA
The DNA here is from genome assembly GCF_047511675.1 of Marmota flaviventris. Lineage (NCBI taxonomy): Eukaryota > Metazoa > Chordata > Mammalia > Rodentia > Sciuridae > Marmota > Marmota flaviventris. The sequence continues at coordinate 67,449,703 of NC_092512.1, forward strand.
CTAGTGTGTGAGAAAGTAACACACTATTTTGGAAGAAGCCACACTATTTGGGGTGGGGTGAATAAAGGGACTGGAATAAGATGATTTGGAATCATTTGAGAATATTTTGACAGATAATAAGGGGAGGGAGATATTTCTAATCGTGTGCGTGTGCGCGTGTGCACGCACACACATTGATCTTGGTTATCTATCAATATTGCCATCCTCTGCAGTTGCCCATGATAAATTTCTCAGGCGCATTTCACAAGAGAAATGTGTTTCCCCTGAAGCAGGCGGGATGGCAGTCCAGATATGGGCTTGTGAGATTTGAGAGCCCTTAGTAGTGGAGAGAGGCTGGCTTCAGGATGAAGTTTCACAAATGTGCTGCATTATCTCTTGCACTAGCTTGAAAAATAAAATAAAATGAAATATGAAATAAAGAGAAGCCTTTTAGAGAAGAAATGTTTTTTTCCTACGGCTTCAGAGCCGCTCTAAGTCTTGACAGTTTAGCTGGGTAGGTCTTTTCTGTGACTCTGCCCTGCCACAGCATTCAGTACAGGGGGTTTTCAGAGTCACCTGACAGTGCACACCAGCTTTACTTCTCTTGCTCATGACTGTGGTACCTTCTAACACCCTAATGATTTCTGAAAAAGATTTGTTTTCCAGCCTGGCAGGAGTTGATGTGGTGAGGAAGGCGGTTGACCATGTGCTCTCCACAAGCTTGACTTTCTGCCCCTCTTTCCAGTTTTCCTGTCCAAAGATCCATGCTGAGAGCAGTGAGCTCACAGGTACTCATTTTGCATGATAATGCAGATGTCTAAAGACCCTCCCTCCCCCCAAAAATTAAAAAAATAAAACAAAACCTTTTTCATTCTTCTCTTTCTCTGTCTTTCTTTGTCTTATCTACAGGGAAAAAATAAATAAATAAGTCTAAACAAGCTGCTGCCCTTCTTCTAAATTTCCCATGCTTTGTCTTTTATTTTGATCAAGTTCAGCTTTCTCTTTTCACAACTCCTTCCAGTGATTTTGGTAGACAGCATGTTCATACCAGTGTTTATAGTATCTTTCCACAACATCTAAACATTTTTATGGGCTATTTTATATACACCTATATGAATACACTAATGAATTATTCAACAAATAGACAGCGGCATCTGTACTATTAAGCAAGTCCATACATGTATCCCCCCAGAAAACATGTATACATTTGTTACATTATATTTGTGAATGTGCACATGTATGAATGACAACTCAATTCCAGATTTTTGTATTTTACAAGATTCTCACAGCACCTGCAATGGCAAATTATGAATATATGTAACCAAGCAATATATGATTGTGGTATTTTATCACCACAAAATCATTAATTTCTCTGTTGTAAAATTGAGAAATCATATATTTCTGCCAAGTGAAGACATGCTCATGTATATATACTAGTTGAATAAGCATCTCATACTAATATGTTTAAATATATTGTTTAATTGTTAATTATATTCAGGGCACTATTAATTTTGTATATATAAAATTATAAAATTTTATAAAAAATTACATATTATGACCCCATCTATTCATGTCCGTATCTATTCAGGTAGGTGTGTTGTTGCCAACTATTTCAGTAAGAAAGGTTGAAAAGAACTACAAATGAAACAAATTTATAAATTTTTTGGAATGTTTTAACACGTGTTTATTGAATACCCACTATGTGATAGGCATAGTGTTTGGTTGTGGAGATTCAGCACTGAGCAAACTTCCTGCCCTCTTGTAGCTAAAAGTCTAATGGAAGAAAGTATAAAACAGACAAAATAAATATCCCATGATAATAAATGCTATGAAATAAATCAGAGAAAATCATGAGGAAAACAAAAATAAACTAAGGGAATATATTGAACTTGCTTGCTGATACTGAAAACAAAGAAATGCCCAAATTCTTAAGTATGCTATAAACAGATACCAGAGTGTTGGTATTTAAAGCAGAAGATTCTGAAAAGGAAACACTAAAACAAACATTGATATAATAGTAGCAGATGCCTCCTGCTATGCTGATCTATTTTTTTAACCTCCCTCAGTATATCATGTATGACTTATATATGCCCTGAGAGGTAGACAGGTATTACCATCTTCATTTTACAAAGAAAGAAGCTGAGATACAGAATTGCTAGTCTAAGTTCATACAGCCAATGTATCAAGATGTAAACTAGCTCTTCTCATTCCCAAACCCGTGCTTTATTATCAGCAGTGTGCCTCTATATATTAAGAACAACTAATAATTAGCAACTTCAGCACCACCCAGAAACTTATCTAGATTTCTTTATTCTTTAGCAGTCAAGAATTCTGTTTCTATGAAATTCATAACTTGACTCGTCACATCCTAAGCCAACCATACACTGAGTCTCTCCACTGCACCATGAATAGCCATTATTCTAAGCACTCTAATTCAAAACCTTCCGGATAAAGAAGGTAGAAGCTCTTCTACATGGCTGAATCTCTGCTGTTCATTTTAGTTGAGTACTATTGCTTTGAGGATTTTTCTACAGTTTCTCTCTCACTACATACTGTGCCTTAAAAACAATAGCTAGACTGTGGAACAACCTAGGTGTCCCTCAATAGATGAATGGAAAAAGGAAATGTGGTATATATACACAATGGAATATTACTCAGCAATAAAAGAGAATAAAATCATAGCATTTTTAGGTAAATGAATGGAGTTGGAGAATATAATGCTAAGTGAGCCTGTCCCAAAAGACCAAATGCCAAATGTTTTCTCTGAGATAAGGAGGCTGATTTATAAAGGGGTTGGGAGGGAGAGCAAGGGAGGATTACACAAACTCTAGATAGGGCAAAGGGATGGGAGGGAAAAAGAGGGGGAATGAAAGATGGTGGAATAAGATGGACATCATTACCCTAAGTACATGTATAAAGACATGAATGGTGTGAATATACTTTGTATACAATCGGAGATATTAAAAATTGTGCTCCATATGTGTAATATGAATTGTAATGCAGTCTGCTGCCATATATAACAAATTAGAATAAAAAAGATTAAAAAAATAAAAAAGTAATTATACAATAGACATACTCATATTTGCATGTAGTAATCCTCATCATTGGGGACTTTAATCAACATTTGATGACCATTTGATAATACCATTAGACTTATGTTAGTACTTTTTTGTCTGCTTGATTAAAAAATTATTGATTGGCTTAATCACAAAATGCAATAAATGTAAAAAGTGTATACTAATTTTATGAATATGAGAAAATTCTCTTCCTTTGAGTTTAATCAGTGCTAATGACCAGTTTGATGACACAGTGAAAATTAACTAATATTTTGATAGATTTGTTTAAATAAATTGTTTAGATGGATGTCCTGATCACCTAGATGTTTGTACAGAGTAAACTTTGCTATTACAGTGTAGCTTCAGACGTGTGTAAGAGACAAATAGGTTTTATTTAAGAAAACACTCTTAGTGTGGGTTTCCTAGTTTTAGTTTTAATTCTTTTCTAAATGGGGAAACGAAGAAAAAGGTAATGATTCCTGCCTTTTCTTGCTTGCAGTGTCCTCTGTGGTCTTGTGAAAGTCACACTGAATTTTATGTATTTACTTTTTCCATTCACAGAGCTAAAAAGTTATTTCGGACAGTGACTCTGAACGGTAATTAACCCCAATGATCAGTGTGAGCTTGCATACAGACATTTGTGAAATGATGTTTGGTTGTGAAATGCCAAATTCCCCTCCTGTTCTCTTTGGTAATTTGGTAAATAGAAGTGGAATTGTATAGGAGAGATGGGTGAGTGCACACCCTTCTGTTTGGGCAAGGTTGACCTCTCTGGATGAAAACTGTTGCTTCATTTAGTAAGGCCTTCTCTTCATAGTTCAGCCAAAGGCAGCCAGGCAGGGGAAGGATTGCTGATACTAAGTTAGATGAGAAAACCAACTGAATCTTTTGACTCTATAGCTGAAGCCTAGATACTTGTATCACATGCTATTCCCAATCACACATACATAGTGTTCAATTTACAAAAAAAATTCTTGAAAAAATGTTGCAAAGATGACCATTTACTATAACTCAAATATCCCACAGTCTGTTGGTTAAACAATGTACAGCCACTTGGTGAAAAGTTATTCAAACATTAAAAGACATGTTGATGACTGGTCAGATGTACATGATATATTGCCAAATTAGAAAAATAGGATGTAGAGTATTATTATATATACATAAACAAACAAACAAATAAATAGTAGTCTGGGCCCCAAACACTTAAATATGTAGGTAGTAGAATTGTGAGAAATTTTTCTGCTGAAGTTTTTTCCTCACATTTTCTAGATTTTCTAAAATAATCAATTAGAATAATAACTAGAATAATAGAATTTTTAAGGCAAATAAAAATATTTCTACATTATAACATTAACCATGTACGTATATACACATACACATTATTCTTTTCTGTAAGCTCTTGATTTTCTCCAGTGAAAATGTATGATTTTTATCATCAGAAAAAGAAATTCACAAAATAAAAAAGAAAATGGCATATTTTCTAAGTCAGGGTAAATAATGTATCCCACAAAGATCAGAATAGGACCACCTACCGTATAATCTGCAATAGAAGACCCTGTGGAATCCATGCATTACGTCATCTATTACCAGGAGGCCACAAGTCAATTTTGTGCCTTTCCTTAATCCTGTTGGCAGCTGTATTTGTATGAATACATATTAGTTCCCATTTTTTATAATCACGATGTAATGAATTCATTTTCTCCAGCATTGTCAGGACTCTCTCTTGCCCTTCTACAGCAGGCTTTAGCTTTCTTTGCATGTGCCTTGCTTTTCCTTCCCTCTCTTGGAGCCATTGGTCATCTTGCCAGGAGTTTGGTGCTAATCATAGCTACTGATGTTAGATGCAGGTATTAATTTGAAGCTTTAGTTTTTCTAAACTGCAAACTCGAGCTTCTCCATCATGTCATGGAAGGGTTACTTGAAATCCATTCCTCAAACACACACAAAAAAGTAAAAATTTAAAATTAGCTGATGCAGCCAATTGAAAAATGATGAAAGAAAAATAGAACCCAGTTTTAGAATCTGACCAAGCCAGAAAATGATTCATTAAGTAATCCCAGGATTCTGAAGATGGTAAGATTGTTGGTCATTTTTTCAGCTTCTTTTGAGTTAGGATATATTAGTTCTTTGTATGATTTTTTTTGATATGTCCTGAAAATAGTTTTTAAAAAAATAAGAATTAAGACTGGAGATGTAGCTCAGTGACAGAAGACCTGCCTTGCATTTGGGAGATCCTGGGTTCCATTTCTAGCACTGAAAGTAACTCTCAAGTAATGAATTTGCTTTTGTCATTGTTTGATACTTGGATCTCTTTTCTCACACACCAAAGGGTGGGGGGGGTGGGAGAGAGAGAGAGAAAGGGAAGGGAGGAAGGAGGGAAGGAAGGAAGGAAGGAGAAAAGGAAGGAAGGAAATGAATACCGCACTTGAGAGAACAGAATTGCCAAATTTGTTGTTTGATAGCAGTTAAAGAAACAACAAATGAGCCCCCTCATAGACTGTTAGTGTAGATACAACTTAGGAGATAACATTCTTCCTAAAAACATGTGCTTCTCTATTTTATAAACACAATAATTATTTTCCTCTTGTAGGACATTAGGAAATGGTATTTTTGCAACTGCCATTTTATCACTGTAACTTTTTATAAAGTCACGGTATAGAAGATAACGAGCCCAAGGAGAAAGTTAATTGTAAAACCCATGGAAGAGCCAGTTCTTCTTTAAACTTTTCAAATTACTTTTGTGACTGTAGTTCCTGCTTTGCTCACATCAGAGATCATTTCTATTTAATACAGCCAATATAGAGAGCTTTACCATATTTAATTTCTTTGAAGTGTAGTATTATTACTAACTACTATCTTGTTCAGTCATTAATAACTGTTGTCTTAAAGTGAACCTGTTGCCTTATCCAACCATGTGGCTGCAGAGTGTGGAGAACATGCTATTTGGTAGACATTTCATACATGTTTTAACATGAAGAAAGGCATTATTGTCATGAGGAAGGGTATCCAATAGAGATGTAGGCTTCTGTTTCCAAAGTCACTTTTTAAAAAAATATATTTTTTAGTTGCCAATGGATTTTTCGCTTGATTTTTTTATTTAAATGTGGTGCTGAGGATCAAACCCAGGGCCTCACACATGCCAGGCAATTGCTCTATCACTGAGCCACAACAGCAGTCCTCCAAAGTCACTTTTTGTATATTTATCTAATAATTTTCTTTGCATACTGTCTAAATGTCTCAAACCACTAGAAAAACCTTTTTCTTCCAATTTCCGCAAGTTAGTATTTTGTACTTTCATTTATTGTCATATTTTGAACATGTGTTTTTCTCCTTTCTGTTCTCCATATTCTCTCAGTCTGCAATTCCTTTTATCTTGGAAATAAGGGTCTAGTGTCACCTTGCATTATGAAGACTACTGCCATCATGAATAAACATTACAATATTAATATTAGCAATACTTAATAATTATGATGTGACAGGCACTGTTCTGAGAACTTTAAGTCTATCCAGTCATTTCATCTATAAGATATTCTAAAACTATAAGATATTGTATCACTACTATTCCTCACTTCCTATTGAGGACATTTAAGGACCAGAGATATTTAGATACAAAGCTAGCAAGTGGCAGAGCTACAATGTGAACCAGGTAGTCAGGCTCTTGAATCAACACTTTTCATAATTCCATGCCACCTCTCAAGGATGAAGTCTCAAATGCAGTCCTTATGTAGAATTAATATATAACCATTGAAGATTGGATCTGTTACCCATATTATTATATAAAGTCCTCACTATCTGTAGTCACAATTAAAGGTCCCTATATGTGTGGCTCTGAATTTTCGTTTATGCTCTTGAGTTTGGAGTGGCCTCTTCAGCTTCTTTTTTATTGACTGAAATAAGTAACACTTTTGTCATTGAGGGAAGCATAGATTAGCATCTTCTGTTTTTGACAGTATACAGTTAGAAACAGGAAGGGAAGTAGATAACATTGCAGTAGAAACATAGCCAATGTTGTGCTTTGTATTTCAGTTCATAAACATCCATTATATTTTTTTTTATTAATCCCTACTGCAAGGAAATCATCAGATGTACAAGGAAACCTGAATATTCCTTTGGAAGCCCCCATGTATCAATGGTGCAAGGATTATTTTACTCTTAAAGCAGAACCAATCCTGCCATTAATGCCTAATGTAGAAGAACCATGACTTTGCAGCATTGACATTGCCTACTGATGTCATGCGGAGTCACTTTTGCTCTACATTGTCTGAGAGACATTTACTGACTCTGCCAAGGTGCTCAGGATACCTGCTCTCAGCCAGCACTGTAAAAGTGCCCACATTCCAGCTCTTCATTTTACACTCAAAGGCTGGTCATTCTTTCTCAAGCTCCAATTTGTGTGTTTGAGTGACTGGTCAGTAAAAGCTTCCAGAATCTAATGGGTACAGTAGCAATTAAACATAAAAATCTTCTCCAGTGGATGATTAATCACTTTGTAGAGAGAGTGTGATATTAACCTAGAGTTTTCCTTTCTTCAAGGTAATTTCATTTTTAGAAACATTATTATTACTTCTTGCTATTGGACCTTTGGTGGATCATCCATGTCTCTCTAATAGATTTCCTTTTATGTGAGATTCTTGACTATCTTTAGCCCATTGGTCATAGACACCAGCTCCCTATCTCAAAGAGAGAGGGAGAGATTTTGTGTGACTTTCCAAAAAACAAATTTCTGAATCTTCTTATCCCATTGTTCTCTCAATAATAGGGCTAGTTATTTAGATTTTACATAATTAAGAAAAAATATTTTAAGGAACACTTCCTAATAGGTCTATCCTCAAAGACTGAAGATCTCTAATCCTAAACCCAAGAGTAGCTATCATTTTAACTGTCCATCTTAGGTTAGCTTATTTAAATTCTTCTGTGATGAAACAGCCTATCCTCAGCTCATGTAATAAGCTTAAAATAGTTTGAAGAGAATTATAAATAATAGATGCAACCAGAAAGACAAGTCAACTAGATAGCTAGGTGTAATACCCAAGCTTGTGCAGGATATTGTTTAGGTAGGTAGGTGATATATGTAGCAAAGTGTTTTGTCAGGGACTGAAGTTGTATGTGTACATTGCTTATTTGTGTGTGTGTGTGTGTGTGTGTCTGCTATAGGAAGAAAAGTACCCCAAAGTGGCCACCTTTTGATTGCTATCATCAGAAGAAGGGCAGTTATGATCTCCCTAGCTGCTCCTGTGTTAAGGATCATGAGGTGTCAATCTGAGGGTGGCTTCTGGAATCACCCTGAGTATTTGCCATAGGCTAAGTATGGGTTGGGCTTCTCCATCTCAACAATGCGATGTGTGCCTTGCCAACTCAAACCAACAACTGTGGCAATGAGCTCCCATGCATCTGACCGACAAACAAATTGGACAGATTATCTCATGTTATCAATATGTACAAAACAAAATACAAACTTTATTTAGAGCAAAACTTGCTTTTGGTAATGTCTGTATAAATGTATTCCCTTCCAGGCAATTAAAAAATTAAGCTAAATCTAACACATATACATACATTACACTTGGGCTTACTACTTTCTCTTCTTCTTTTCCTTGAGAAGGAAATTCAGCAAAGGCAGAAAGTCCTGATGGATATTTGTGTGTTCTGGATAATACCTTGTAGTAGACTGTAAGAGGTACTAAAAGATGAATTTCATTTAAAAAAGCAAATGCAATAGGAAGACAGTGAGGTGATCTATTTCAATTTTGAGGATATTCTAAAACAAGAAATAAAATATAGCTGTCATGCGGGGGCAACTGGGTGTTTGGAACTTCTCACAAGAACTGATCATCTTGAACTGCAGAGTAGTGTGCAGGATTCTGGATGGAAGGAGATGATACAATGCAAGTTCTGAAAACAAGAAATAGACAGGAAATCACAGGGAAAAAAAACCTTGTAAACATAAAGAAAATAATTCTTTTTCAGCCTTAGGAATTTTAGAGCTCAAAATTAAAATCGTTGCTATTTTTCTCCCTTACTTCTAAGTAGTGTTAAGTAATGGGAAATTCACCATTGTGATACATCCTTAAGCTATTTAGACAATTTAAACATAAACCTTTTATTGCTTAAATCTCAGTGCTATGTTGATATAGCTATTTTGCAGAATTTCTTAGTAGTTTACAATCAAAACATTATATGTTTGAGTTTACATGTGATTATTCCAAATATGATTCAAAACACAAGCAAAGAGATAGTACCAAGAGGCAAAAGAAAGGAGAAACAAGGTCATGAGGGGTGAGAGAGAATTACAACACTCTACCTACCCATGTCCGTGAGCAAGAAAGAAAAAAATGGAAAAGAGGAGGGAAGGGAGGGAGGGAGGAAGGGAAGGAGGAAATGAATGAAGAAAAAATGGAATGAAGAAAAGAGAGAGCAAAACCATGCTTTTGGAGTTGTTTCTTGATACTGCTTTTACAAATAATGTTAAAACAGAATGTAAAGACAACCTGGGAGTTGGACTTCTTAAGTCAGGGAAGGTCTAATGCCTCCAAGTTCTCAGTAGCTCCATGCAGTCAGGATTAACCACTCACTCATGCTATGGCACACCTGGGCTGAGAAGCTGTCTTGCAAGCAGCAGACTCAGTGAGCACAAACTGAGTGTGGCAAGGGTCATCTGGGAGTGGCCAAAACTCAGCTCTGCACATGTTTCTCTGCCTAGAATTGTTGTATATCCCTTCCCACTGACCAATAGGCCAGGAAGCTGTTTAATTCTATGTTCTTTGAAATGTGAACAAATTTGATGACCATCAGCCAATCTCTGCCCAGGGTGGTCACTCCAGTTTACAGATAGAAAAGGAAGAAATTTACTTTCTGTAGAAACTTTTTGGCTTTTTGTCACTCCCAGGATGACCCTCACACAAACTGATCCTCACTATGCTCTTCCCTTCTTCACTGAGTAAAGAGAACAAACTTTTCAACCCACTTGGACTGTAGTGGGAGAGAACAATAAATCTTGACAGTGGCAGGTTACAAAGAGTTTTACTTTTATTTAATTCTTCAGGCCTGAATGGTCATTAAAAAACGTCTGTACCTCATGAGTTAAGATTAGCCATGGTCAAGACATTGTTTTGATTTCTTTCCAGGATCATTGCTGTTCAACACTGTATTGCATCCCCCGATGCCTGTACATGAGTCCCTTTATGTCATTGTTCCTTTGACATTCCTGGTGAGCCCTCACCCTTTCTGATGGCTAGAGCAGCAGAGTCCAGGTACATTGGTTTATGTCACATCTCATGAAAAAGCTGAGAGTCTCCAACAGAGATGACATAAGACAGGGTAAAGAATATTTTTCTTTTCCTGTTAAGTTCAATTATTCCAGGGTCTTTTGTGTATTGAACAAATTGATTTTTTATTATGCTTAAATTTTGTCATTAACTTGCCTTTTGATTTTGACATCTCACAAAAAATTTCCTGTTCTTGCACAGGTAGCTATATATTTGTTCTGGAACAAATTTTGTTTTTCTTCTTTAAATAAATATTCTTCCTTAATTCTAAATCATTTAATAATGGTAAAAAAAATTTGAAGCTTTTATACTTCACATCAAAAGTTACACTTTTATATTCTTATAATTATGCAGAAGAGAAAAGAGAATGCAATTACTAGAGTAAATTTAGCTTTTGTAGAAAAGAAATCTATGGTAGAACTATAATTATTATAATAGCGTAGTAAATATACGGAATGTAGCATGCAGCTATTTTTCAGTATGATTATTATAGTGTTGCTATTACTAGAACCAATTTACTATAGTTTTACTAGGCAAAATATTAGTTACTCTATTTTTCATGTAATAACTATGGTTTGTTAGGGTTTTATGACAAAATGAGAATGCTGTTATAATGGATTTTATAGTGTTGTACTTATAAGTGGTAGAGAGGGACTTTCAGCTTGTTTTCTAGTTGGCTTTACACTTACAAAATGACCTAGAGCTCGTTGCATGAGCTTTCTGCATCCTTGTTTTCCACTCTGCAAAAAGAAATATGCATTAAAAAATAATGATTCCATTAAAAATATAAAGTCCAGTCTTAATGAATTGCACTTAGATTCACTTCCTGGATTCACTGAAGCGAAATATTAACCCTAGGCTAGTGAGTGTGTATGTCAGCATATGTGTGTGTGTGTGTGTGAGCATGTGTGTATGTGTGTGTGTGTGTGTGTAATGTGTGTACGCCTATGCTCTCCTTCACCATATGCATATTAAGTACTCATAAAAAAATTGTTTTTGATCTCAAAAATTATATGGCAAAACTGCATCTTTGTCCTCATTACTCTTTTGCTACAAACTTTTTGCTTAATTTGTCTCTCCACATTCACAATTTTTTCCCCTTCTCATGTCAGGGGTCTTCATTAATTACCTGGTCACCTGAACATTCATATGTTCATGCATTCCAATGTATGGCAAAGTCATTCTTGGGATCATTTATGTTATCTACCACTCATTACAAGGTACTGTCATAGTCCTGATTATAACCAAGGTCAAATAACACAATTAAAATAATATGGCCAAATGCTATACAATATAAAAAATATACTACGGTTTTAGTTTACTTGGACTGGCTGGTAACTATATTCCCTTTTCTAAAGAGTTACTTATCTTAGGTACACATTGAAATTATTTTACATATTAATACATTACTACTCTAGAAAAATAAATTCAATAGTAGATTGCTGTGAGTAATATTCCATTCTTTTCCCTCTGAGATTTGCAGCCATTTTGGAGAGAGGATTGAGCTAGAGAGAAATCAAGATAGAAGCTGCACAAAGGGAAATTTTAATTGGAAAAAGTAATTTGGAAAAGTCCTTCTAATATTCGCATCCTAAAAAAGCCTTCTTCTGCATCCCTACTTCCAGTCTTAGGCAGAACTGTGAGGTAGTCCTGCTGGGACAGGTGCTCTCCATACAGCCAGAGATGGATAAAAGCATTCTGAGCACAGGTGTTCTACACAAGCTGGAGGGACTTTGTCAGGCATATTTCAGTGTTTCAAATTGATTAATTTAAAATGTGTTTATTTCAAATTTAAAGTTATTAATTTCAAATTTATTAACCAAATAAGGAACTAAAAAGAATAACAGGGCAAACACTACTTCCCTATTATTTCCAAAAAGTTCAAGAAGGAACATCTACCTGAAACCATCTGGAGAAAGAGAAATGAAGATTTGAATTCTAGCTTTTTGTCTGCTAGCTGTGGTATAGTCTTGCACAAAATATTTAATACTTCTTATTCTCTTTTATAAAGTGAAGTTAAAAATATCCACTTCTGCTTGGTGAGCTGGCACATGCCTGTAATCCCTGCGGCCCAGGAGGCCCACGCAGGAGGATCACGAGTTCAAAGCCATCCTCAGCAATGGCGAAATGCTAAGCAACTCAGTGACTAAGCAATTCTGTCTCTAAATAAAATACAAAATAGGGCTGGGGATGTGGCTCGGAGATTGAATGCCTCTGAGTTCAATACCTTGTACCAAAATAATAATAATAATAATAATAATAATAATAATAATAATATAATAATAATAATTTGCTTCCTCACACACAGAAATGTAGCTTTATATGCAAAAATCCTTTTTCCTCCTTGACACCCAAGAACACTGCATTTCCCAGTGTGACGTCGCCTTCTGTCAAAGAAGTATTGCCAGAACTGAAGTTCCCATTTCTAGTACTGGACAACAAAACTTCTGCATAATCTTTATTTCTTTGTGGTCTAGCCAGATCCAAAGGATCCAACAGAAGGATTAGAAGTGCCAATCCATGATCCAATTGCCAAGTAGAGAGAATGTAGGTCCTGAATGCTTCAGTGGAATGCTACTTTCTTTATTGCACCCTTCCGATGTGCATTGGACCATGATGGGGTGAGAAATCATTATTTAATACATTAAAGCCACTGAGGTTTCTGGGTTGGTTGTAACAGATATTAACATAATTAGTATAACAAGATTTTAGCCAGTGTAATAAAATTTTAAGAATGTTTGGCCCCATGATTCTTAGCCCTCAGAAGGGTTACAATGGGAGACTGAACATTTCCTTCTAACGCTCTGTAATCAGTATATAGATTATTACCAATCACTAATAAAAGTTCAAACATATCTAACTAGGATCAGAAAAGAAATTCCTCATCATGATATTTTAGTTGTTTACTTTAAACAATCAATAATTAAAGAATAATTATCTAGGCAATGCATAAAGATAAAAAAAACCAAACAAACAACAATGACAAGGCATCTAACAATTGTCTCAACCAGGATTCTTTTTTTAAGCAAAACTAATTGCTAGCTCATTATAACATGATTTAGACTTGCTCTGGATGCAGCCAATGATTTCAAGTTGTCTGTTTATGTGTGTGTGTTTTGGAGATGAAGTTAAATTTAAATGCCATTATATGCAATTTCTTTCTTTTATTCTAATCTATTCAAGTTTTATGAAATTCCTCATTTTTGTTCTTTGGATAAGCCCATGCATAAGGAAATGCATTCTACTTTATAATTCTTAACAATAACCCAACTTGGTAGTATGATTCTATGGATTTTATAAAGTAGAATATGACTCCTGAAAGATACATTTTTTTCATAACTCAGACATAATCTTTTGTGGATTTCCACAGGAGTCAAAATGGGTGAGAAGCTATAATACATGAAATAAATGGGGATTAAAACTGGGCAGAAAAGAGGAAAATGAAAACAAACAAAAAAAGTAAAAGAGACCACAGACCAGTATTATTATGATTGAATGGTAAAATATAATCAGCGAATGGTATTTAACAACTTATTTAAAGTTAGAATCATTTTTCTTGCTTTTAAAGTTGTACATATAGAATTTCATCTTTATAGAGTAATAAACTCAACTGTTCATCAGTTAGCTAAGAAAAAAATGTTTGAGTAGCCTAGAAGCTTCTGGTGATTCCATGTCTTCCAGTAATTCTGATGAAAATGTTTTGAAAGTCATAGGTTGCTAAAGATGATTATTTTTTGGCTCAGTAGTACACTTAGTGATGTTTCTACATGCACAGATAAAACAGAAAATGTAGTCTGAGATCATACTTTTAAAATTTCTTTTGGTCCTAGTAAGCACTTCATAGGCAGTACACTCTAGGCTTCCTGAGAACGGGGTGGACATTTGTCTTTTGTTTCTCCAACAATTAGTATGTACAGAAATTACAACAGGGTTTTTAATTTTTTTAAAAAAATAAAACACATAGAAACAAAAGAATATACACAACAGGCTGGGGTTGTGTCTCAGCAGTAGAGCGCTTGCCTAGTACATGGGAGGCACTGGGTTGATCCTCAGCGCTACATAAAAATAAATAAACAAAATAAAGGTATTGTATCCATCTATAATTAAAAAAAGAATACATATGACATCTTTAAGAAAGTAGTATAATTCAATTTTCTATTAAAGTTAATGAATAGTACTCTTCATTAAGATAGTAGCTTCCCTTCAGAACAGAGGGAGATTTGAGGAACTGGGGATTGATAGATGGGCAGAGTGTTAGAAAGCCCTTAATAATCCAGACACATAACGTTTAAGGATTTTAATAAGACTAAGATAGTCGGCAAACAGAAGAAGGTGTACTTTTAGGATGTTTTTGACCTACATTCAGTTGAAGATGAATGAGGGAGACCAAAATGTAGGGGACATCATTTTGTCTTTAAAGTGAACGACATACTTGGAGTGTGGCTGGTAAAGTTTTAGACCAAAATGAGGCAAGCCAAGAGGTGAAGCCAGGAGATTAGACAGAGAGGACAAAGAGCTCACTACTCCAGCTTAGTTTTGTGTTACAAATGAGTTGTAGCAGTTGGAAATACTGTCAGGAATTTAGGAGAGAAATTGGGAAGGATGCAGATTTGGTAATCAACCACAGTCTCTGTAGAACTATTCCTCACGTGCTACTGAGCACTTGAACTAGGGCATTCCAAAGTGGGGAATGCTGAAGGTCAACTTTGCACATTGGATTTTGAAGGCTAATAAGAAAAACATGCAAAATATCACATTAATGATTTTTACTTTGAATATATGTATGTTGAAATGAAAATACTTTGTCCATCTTGCACTAAATAAAATTTATTATTAATATATTTCACCTATTTCTTTTAAAATTTTTTCCAAATATGGCTACTAGAAAATTGAAAATTATGCATGTGCATACTTTATAAGTCTTTTTATTCACTTATTTTATTTTATTTTACTTGTGGGGCAGGCAGTAGGGAATGGTGGGGATTGCATTCATGGCCTTGTGTGTCATATTTCTGTTAGAAAGTGCAGGGCTAATATATTGACGGGGGGGGGGGACAAACAATTCAGTTCTATTTGATTTTTTTTACCTCATTATTTATTTTTAGAATTCTGGATACAGCAAAAAGTGAAATAAATCCTGGAAGTACATTTTAGTTAACTGAATAAACATAAAATGTAACAGGAGTCATTTTACAGAGTACCAATTGTGTGTTTTGTAATCCTGCAGAGAGGCATGAGTTCTGCAATGCTCTGGAAGTCACTATGGTGAAAAGATTAGGGCTCTGGTCCATATCTGCCCCAAATGTTGAATGTGTGAAGTGTGTGTACCTGTGCATGCATGCGTGTATATGTTTTTGTCACATATACAAAACAATCTATTTTCTTTTTAAACTTTCTATGTGAAACATTGTTTTTTTATTTTAAATGTTCATATTCACTCTTTATGAGAGAAATGAACCCAAGTTACTGCAAGATTTTCTTTTAATTTTTAAATATTTTCATTGGTGCATAATAATTATACAGAATGGTGGGTTCCATTGTGACATATTTGTGCATGTGTATAACATAATTTGATCAATGTCAATTTCCCCTTTATCTTCTAGCTTTTTGACCATGAGAATGAGGAAAGATTTTTTTAAGTGTATCTTGGATTAGGGACACTTGGGAGTTAAGTTATGAAACAGCTATAGCAAAGGATAGAAGAATGACTATTACATAATCTATTGCCTTTACTCTCTCCTTTGAGTCTGTATATATAATCAATATTCTTACTCTTTTTCTTCAGAGAAGATCTAGATTGAATGTTACAGCATGGGAAAAACTTACCTCATCTCATGACTTCTCTACCCGTTCATTACAGGGTCCTTGGCAGAAGGCACTGTTATATTGCCAATGTTGCCCTGTCCGTTTCTCTTCTTCTAATGGGTTCCCACTAGCATATAGACTCTCATGAAAGAGAGAATGAAAAGTTTTCTTATACACTGCCTTTAACATGATTGTTAGAATAGGAAAGTTCCAATCGAATTTCTGTGTTTAAAAAGAAAATAATAACCCTCCTTCTCTTTTTTTTTTTGTTTAACATGCAAATTTTCTGAATTGCTACAAGAGGAAAGAATAATAGTTAAAAAATAAAATTCAGATATTCAGTGGTGACTTAACATTTTTCAATAACGGGTTTGGTTGTAGCAAATTTAAATAAAACTCAATCCAAACCACATTCATTAAAATCCTTGCCCTCCAGGACATTAGTATTGAATTAGTAA
Organism: Marmota flaviventris; assembly: GCF_047511675.1. Classification (NCBI taxonomy): domain Eukaryota; kingdom Metazoa; phylum Chordata; class Mammalia; order Rodentia; family Sciuridae; genus Marmota; species Marmota flaviventris. Next base: position 67,466,263 of record NC_092512.1, read on the forward strand.
TGTTAGCTAAGGATTTCCAAACCCAATTACTAATGTAGCTATTTCTTTTAGATGTAAGTTACACATCAGTGACATTTTAAGTTGTTGAAAAGTACAAATACTTACCTACTGTCTTCTCTGGTGAATTTGTTTTCCAGAAGCCATCATCTGTTGCATTTTTTCCCCCTGATTTAAACAGAAAGTAACTCTGAAAATATTTGTATCAATATATTATTATTTCTTGGTCTCTTCCCTAAATTATAGTGGTTGGTAAAGCAGCAGAGTTTATTTTATTTTGGGGGAAGAAATCAAATATTCACAGTTGTTCTACGACACAGATATGCTGAATGCTGTATTAGGGATTCTAACTCCTAAATCCATAGACAATCACACATTGGTGGTTTTAAGATTTTCCTGAACTTGATCATATTTAAACAGTAACTTTATTTATTTATTTATGTTACCAAGGCCCAGGTTTCTCAATTCCTCCATGATCTCAAATGAGTTGTATCTAATAAAGTTACCTGATATACCTAACTTCAAACTTTAAAAAAATAAAAACAACAACAAACAACATACAACAAAATGAAAAAAAAAATCTATTATTCAACCTTGTGTAATGAATATTGAGCCCAGTTCTAATATTCTGGACAGTGGGAAGGGAGAGGTGGCATCAGAAAGATCATCTCTGTAGGTTTTTCATGATTTATCACAAGTGGCATTGTATTCTCATCTAAGACAACTTTATCCCATGTCATTATAAATGCTACCCTTGAAATATGGAAATTGTCCGTCAAAATTACAAAAGGGCCATTTTGTAAGGTGAATGAATTCACAAGGAAGTTTATTTATAAAGTGAGTGAAGATTGTTATGTTTTTCTATGATTCCTTTCAAGTCTTCATGTTACCATGCTCTTATGTAGGTATCAGTTACCCTCTTAATTCTTCTCACACTCTTGAAAAAGCGAGCATAATAGTAATGAAGAGTTTAGTATCTTTATAGAGTCTTTTAAGCCCTTTATTTTTCTTAAAGATGTCTATAAAAAGTGAAATAACTAAAAGATGCCTTTTTACTCTGGAATATTGAATCACAGAAGCTTCAGTAGGATATCTTCCAGGCAATGCTGTAAATAGCTATGGAAAATTAAACACTTTATTTTGAACCCTGTATTGTCTGGAATAATTTTGGGTCATCTCTAGATATAATATGCTTGTACTTCTGATGTAACCTAGACAAAATATTCTTCTCATTCCCAAAAGACAGATAAAATTCCATTCAGATTATTCTTCACAATGGGATGGATAACCTTTTTAAAGGTTACTGTCAGAGGAAATGTTATACAACACCCTGTGAATGGTGTTTGTAAAAATAAAAACAGGCAAGTAAATTTGCAGGTCTGTCAATTCAAATCTGAAGCCAATCATTACTCTTTGAGGGTCTTTGAGATGGTTGTTACAGGCCAGATGCATTTCCAGGACTTAATGTTTCTATGGTAGATGGTGCCTGGATTTCTGGTTTGGGACTTCTTCATCTTCTGTTGCATGATTTAAATACCGATAGGCTGACACCTGGGTCAGGATCCTGCTTTTTCTTCTACTTCTTAGTTTTAGAATATATTTCTCTCTCCCTTTTCAATTATCCAAGACTTAACAGCTTAAGAAGAAAAAGTTATTATAGGAAGACTTGAGAGGCTGGTCCTTGCAGAGATAAAATGTATATTAGATCATGCCAATGATGCCATTGATACAATCGTAGTGATTATTAGAACAAGAGGAATACTTAGCAGTTAAAAATATTTTTCCATTGTTGAGCAATGAACAGATATTATTTTTTGGAGATATGGTGATGAATGTAGGTTATTGTTACAGTGCATTTGCATGATAAACAATAGATGTGTCTTCAGCATCTCTAACTTAACATGTTCAAAATAATATTCATAATATCCACCCACCAAATTATTTCATTATTGCTATTTATCTCAGTACATGGTACTTAACATCATTTCACAAACTTAGTTCCAATTTTCACATCTTCCAAAATCCAACTCTCCAGTAAATCATTTCTTTTCAATACTTAAACTCCATTTCAAATAGGACCACTACTTACTCTGAAGCTACTTACCTTTTCCATGCCACTTTTAATTGTGTGGTTTTTTTTCTTTTTCTTCTTAGACTTGAACTCTTGTAATACAACTAGGCATTAGATTGAAAACCAAAGATAAGTATTCAGAAGCAAGCTTAGGTCAGAAATAATTCTTGTCTTACAGATACCAAAAACTAGTTTTGAGTTATCTCAGACAGACTCTGATTATATTAAGATAATCTGAGATTTCTAATGCTCCTATCAACCTGATAAAAGTAAAATAACTTTTCTATAGCAGATGATAAAATAATTTTAGGTTTTAACTTTTTTCTGGTTTTAGTATGTGATGGTCAGCACTAATCAAAATAACCAGGCACCTGAAGAAACAAAAGAAATTGGTAAAAATAATAATAATAAATAAATAAATAAAAGAAAAATAAACAAATAATAGAAGAATATTCACTGGAGATTCTGATGTTGGGATTATCTGAAAAAAGACTTTAATTATGCTTAATATTATCATGGAAATAAAAGAAAGTTTGAAAATTTAACATGCATTTAACATATTTTATTAACTGAAAATGGCAAATAAGAAATAAAATTCTCAAATTAAAATATTTCTGAATCAAAATGAAGACTTTAATAGTCAGGAATAATAGCAGAAGAGATGTAGCTAAAGAGAGGATTAGTGAACTAGAAGATTCCCTAGAAGAAGATACAATTAAATGGAGAGTGAGTCCAAGGAATAGAAAAATGTAAAAGGGAAAAAATGACATAGGGCATAAGTAAAAATGATTTAAATACATAAACTACAACTGAAGTCTCAAAATAGAATATTCAAAGCATGATGGGATTTTCTGAAACTGAGGGAAAAAATAAGTTACAAGTTCCAGAAGCATCCTGATCTGATCCGTGCAAAGAAAATCACAGACAGATACATATTGGGACCACTGCTAAAAGAACAAAGACAAAGAAAAATGTCATAAAACATGCAGAGAGGACTCACGATCTGACATACAGCCAATTTCTCAACATAAAAAGATGAACAAAAAGGAACGACTGCTACCTTAAGTGTGCTGAAAGACAATACTTTTCATCATCAAATTCTACATGTATGTGCTTTAAAAAAAGACTATGATATTTAAATCCTTTCATATGAAAGAAAATATGGGAGAATTTATCATCAAGAGACACCATCTTAAGAAAATGATTCAGATGAAAGGGAAATATTTCAAAATCAGCATTTGGAGATGCAGGAAGGAATATAGGCTGAAAATATTAAGTACTTAGGAAATACAAATAAGTATTGATGACATAAAATAATTATAATATCTTAAAAACTATTTTTTTGAATAAAAGTTTGGTTTACTGGAAATATATAATAATTTTAAATTAACATTCAACTAATAAGGGACCTCAAATTTCATAAAAATAATTAACAGAGCTACAAAAGAAATAGAAACATTGAGAATAATTGAAAGAGATTTAATGGATTTCCCTTTGTAACTGATAGAATAATCTGAGAAATTCTAATATGAACATGGATTTAAATAACATGATTAAAGTATCACCTTAGTAATGCAGAATATATATCATTCAAAAACTGGAATTTTGTTTCCAAATGTGCATGGAATTTTTACAAAAAATAACCATGTGTACATCATAGAGTAAATTTTAACACATTTACCAAAATTAAAATTATACTTAATATGATATCTGATCACATTAAAAGCTAAACATAAGAATAATAACATAACTATAAAGACTAATCTTAAATATTTCCATATTCTTAATGGGATTAAATGAAAATAGAACGGGAATTTAAAAAAATATTTTGAGATATTTCACATGAAAATATACAGGAATAGTTAAAACTTTAGATTTATTTATTTCAAAGAGGAAAATATAAAAATTTATAACTTAAACATGATTAATTGTGAATAATAAAAGTTTTATTCCTGAATACAGGACTAAGAAAAGGATGATTATTGCTATCCTTTTTTTTTTCAATATTATATGGAGGTTTTGAAAAAGTAAAAAGGAAGAAAAAAATCTTAAAGGATAAGGATTAGGAACAACAACAACAAAACTCTCCTCCTTCTGAAACAATCTGTTCATGTACAAATTTTTTTAGATTTACAAATGTTATTAGAATTAATAAATGACTTTACCACAGCTTCAATTAATAATTTGAAAAAATTATACAAGTTACAAGAACATAGAAATACATCAATTCCTTAAGATAAATCTAACAAAACTTTTGAAAGAACTCTTTACATAAAACTGCAATACTTTTTTGAAGGAAAGTAATGCAGATCTGAATAAATGGAGGGATATGTTTATAAATTGAAAGGCAATGTTTTAAAAATATGAATTCTAGAATTGATCCATAAATTCTAATGAAATTCTGATAAAAATTACAGCAGATTTTATTTTTGTACATGTAGATGAATGAATAAAACTGACAATCTAGTTCAAACTTCACATTTAAGCATAATGGCCAAGCATAGTTATGGCATATTTGAAAAGAAGGGATGATCAGAAAATCATAGTCCTTAGACATAAAGCTTGCTGTAGATCTGTAGAATGTAAATGACTAAACATAAAGGAAAAAGACTAACAATTTTGACGGTCTTAAATTAGATTCTTCAGTTCATCACAAGACACCAAGAAGAGAGTGAGAATGAATGTTCATAATGGGAGAAAATATTTGTAACACATGTAGCTAAAAAGAGATTCTTATACAGAATTTGTATAAAATTCCTCTTCAATTCAATAATACACAATTCAGTTCACTAACAAGGAAAAAATGGTTGAGTATACATTTTAGTAAAGAGAAAATAACCAAATGGCTAACAAACATGAAAAATGACCAACTTCATCAGTCATTAAAGTTACATTGAAATCACATTACAATATACCATGTAACTAAAATTAACAAAGATAGTACTAAATGCTTCAAGAATATGGAACAATAGGAGCTCTATTGGAGAGAATATAAATATGAATTGTAGAACTACTTTGAAAAATTAAATAGCATTTATTAATATGAACATCTTCTTACCTTATGACCCAGAAATTCCACTGCTAGGCATATAATCAAAAGAATTTTATGATATATGTGTATACACATATATATATATATATATAAATATAGCAATAATAATCACTTATGTGTTAGCATATATATATGCTATATATAAATATATATATAAATATAAGTGGAGATACACACACACACACACACACACACACATATATATTTAAAAGGTCCAAATATTAATAGCAGCATCATTCACGATCACTGTTATGGTTTAGATATGACAGGTCCCACAAAACTCAAGTGTGAAAAAATGCAAAAATGTTCAGAGGCTAAATCATTAGCTTATTGAAAATTCAACTTAACTGGCTGGTACTATAAGCAGGTAGGGCATGGCTGGACAAAGTAGGTCCCTGGAGGTGTGACTTTGGGATTTATATTTTGTTAGAGTCTGTAAACAAGTCAAGATGGCGCCTGGCATTTTGCAGAGGGAGTGGTTTGTGAAGTAATGCCAGCGAGCCATTAAGTGTGGAGATTCCTTATTGGTTGACTGCTGTATCTAGTTTATGTTAATTAAGATAAGCTGTGTGGAATGTATATATACCCCTCCTGTCCTATAATAAAGGGCTCCCACTCCTGCTGTATCAATCTACACAAGTTCCTCGTCACACCCCCCCACCCCACCCCCACCCCCGTTATTTTGCTGTAGCCGGACTGCGGCAATATTTTGTCCCTGGTGACCAGTGTTCTCTCTGCTTCCTAGTTGTCATATCCTGAAATAGTTTCCTCCATACCCTTCTGCCATGATGTTCTACCTCACCTGTGGCCCTGGCTGACCATAAACTGAACCACTGAAACCAAGAGCCAAAATAAACCTTTCCTCCTCTTTAAGTTGTTCTTGTCACATCTTTTGGTCACAGCAGCTCAGAGCTGGCTAAAACAATCACCAAGAGTAGAAATTTAACTCCTATATATATATTGAAATTTGTCCACATGATACGTATGATATAGCAATGGAAAAAAATGAACACTAGATATATGCAATAATATGAACAAATCTTATAAACATCAACTTGGGTGAAATAAATGAGCATGAAAGATTACATCCTCTTATAATTTTATTCGTGTAAAGTTTATAAGGGGTAATGCTGATTGGTGGTATCAGAAGTCAGTCTAGCAGTTATTATTGGTGACGAAGAAGATAGACTGCTTACAGAATTACCTGGGAAGATTTCTGTGGCACAGAGTACTTTAGTGCTCTGTGTCTTCACCTTGATCACAAGAATGCTTGTTTTCAGAGAATTTCCTGAGTTACATACTTACGATTTGTGCGTGTTTCTATATGTATCATATTTCAATAAAAATATCATAGAAGTAACTTTGTTTGTATTGTCTTACTCTCTCAATGCAGCACATTGTTTTTGTCTTTAATTACTGCCAAATGCCTGGGAAGAATAATCTATTCTTGTTGTCTCTCTTTCTTAAATCCCACTTATTCTTAGCCCATTACAATCTGGCTTCTGCCCTCCCACTCTGAAAGTGCTTTCACCAAAGTTGCCAGTGACCTCCTAATTGCCAATTGTCTATTTTCAGTCTTCGTCCTACTTGACCTCCCCATGCTACATGACACTGCTGAGTACCCCTCATTTGTTATCCTCTCTTCCCTTGACCTCTTCCTCATTCCTCTCCTTTTTTTTTGGATCATTTCAATTAGGTTTTCCTCCCGCCTTTCTTGACCCTCAAACACTGGTGTCTTCCAGTTGTACTTGTTCAGATTGCTCTAAAATCAGAATTAAAAACTGAGATATGTTTTCTGTATTTGAAAGGGTATTTTTTAAATAAATTATGAATGATTTACTATTGTATAAAATCAGATTTCACACACACACAATGTCTTGGTTTCTGGCATCAGAAAATTGAAAGATTTGGTAATTTTCTTATTCACCTTTTGAGGAGGCAACAATCTTCCTGAGACAAATCATTGCATCTCTTTAGCCTAATGCAGAACCCATCCTTCCTTCTACATTCATAAAACCTGCTTGTACCCTCTAATTCACTTAATCTCTCACCACTGTTACATGAGTGTCTTCAGAACTCTTCAAACTGTGCAGCAAATCACCTAGGAAACTTGTCTACCTTCTTCTGTCCTACAGCAGGGAGAGCAATGCAGTGGGCATTGGGTAGGATCCAGGAAAGAGTACTTAAAATATCCAAGGTGATTTTGATGCAGGGTTGCCATGGAAGACACAGTTGTTTATCTCTTATGTCTTCAGCTGCAGTCTCTGGTCTCAATTGTTGCCCTGTCTTATCAATGACACAGAGATATAAAGTATTAGTATTATATTAATATGTCAAATCATGTTGTAGGCAGACTGAGCTTTGCTACTGTAATTTCTGTGAGAATACAATTTCATTCAGGGGTAGGCTATCAGGCTTCTGGATATTAGGTCAAGGCACTGTCTTGCAAAACGTAAAAGGCCATTCAACAGTTAATCTATAGAATTAGGCAGAGAGAGTGGTAGCAAGTCCAAAAGACAGAGTCTGGGAAACCAGAGGACAATGACAATTTTTGGAAGACTGACATGGATCAAGGTTTATAGCAATTATTTGAGGCACATGGATATAGCCACTTTGGAAATTAAGCTTTGCTATAAGCAGGGAAGTAGTGTGCAAGAATCTGGTATCCTTATCAATCATAATGTGACAAATGTTATAGTAAAGAATACATTGTGACCATAAAAGGAGGTTCCATCAGCTCCAGAGTCTGAGAATTGTCTTCGTTCATTCAATGAACCACTAAGGTTAGAAATTGTAATTTGTTGATGTCACCAGTCTGTGTGACAATAAGTATAGTCATGTTTACATGTGGCCATTAAGCTGGACTGTGGTCTTGATTCAACACTGGGAATATGCTGGATCAAATTTAGTAGAGTTGAAAGTCTTTAGAATTGAGAAGGTAAGGAACCATAAGGCAAGGGACACTACATGTGTGGCATAAACATATTTTCCATGTGTTAATGTGAAATTCAAGAGGTTGTTTATTCTTATTAATTTTTACATGGCTTATCTCTGCTATTGAATTAATGCACCTACATGCTTGAGTCATGGTCATTATCAGTGTGATAAAACACTCTGCACTTTCAAAGTTTTATTCCTCTTAAAAGTCACACTGAGAATAAAGTAGTTCAGTCCAAATAAATAAACAACAGCAATAATAACCACTATGTGATAGCATTGGATAGTTTTCAAAACATGTTTTATATATACCATTTATCAAAACAACTCATGAGAGAAAGTGGAAAAAAATCATCATCTTCTAATAGATAAAATGCAGGAGAAGGACAAGCCTAAGGTCACAACTTAATCAGGGACAGAAACAGCACTAGAGCTCCCATGCTTCTTCTTTTTCTTCTCCTCCTTTTCTTTTTCTCTTTTTCTTTCTTTCTTTCTTTTTTATACTGGGGTTTGTACCTAAGGGTGCTTTACCACTGAGCTACATATCTAGTTCTTTTTATATTTTATTTTGAGACAAGTAGTTCTCTCTGAGTTGCTGAGGGTCATCTCAAACCTGCAAACTTTTTGCTTCAGGCTCCCAAACTCCTGGGATTACAGGTATGTACCACTGTTCCTGGATTCCTTTTTTAAAAATATTTTATATATTTTCTAAACTGATGAAGTTACTAGAGAAGCAATAGTCAATAACTTCAATTGCTACAGTTTTTGTTTTTCCATTATCATTTCAAGTTGGCATGCATTTTCCCATTAATGTTCACTAGAAAAAAATGTATTCATTCAAAGTACTTAAGTGGTTTATTAAATTCATTTAGTCATTAGGGAAAAAACATAAAAAATAAGACTTTTATTTCTGAATGCTGCATAGTTTATATGTGAAGGAGATAGTTACCTGACAGTATTTATGAAATTCTTGATTCTTTACATCTCTAGATTTGTGGTAGGAATAACCAAATATATACACAATGTATGTATATGTGTCTCTATGTGTAAATTCACATATGTATATGGAACTCTACTTGCTTTTGCAAAATAAAAACTACTGGGAGATGCTTCTAGAATATTCGGTCAGTTTTTGATGTTTCAAGATTAATTTTTCTGTAGAGTTTAATACCAGAGGGCTCTTCATTAACGATTCACATAAGGAAACAATTTATGTTAGGAAAGCAATTCTCAAGAATAAATCACAGAAGGAGAAAAGTTAGTTTTTAATTGCTGTGGCCAAAATACCAGATATGAACTTAAATAAGGAAGAGTTTATTTTTGCTCATGGTTTCAGCCTGTGGTTGGCCAGCTCCTTTGCTTTGGTCCTGAGGTGAGGTAGAACATCATGGCAGAAGGGAAAGATAGAGGATAGCTGGTCAGCTTATGGCATCTGTGAAGGAGAGAGAGAGAGAGAGAGAGAGAGAGAGAGAGAGAGAGAGAGAGAGAGAGAGAGAGAGAGATGCATCAGGGACAGAATACAGTCCCAACTGCACACACCCCATGACCTACTTCCTCCAATCATGCCTCACCTGCCTACAGTTTCCAACATTTCTGAGTCCATTCAGTTATCAATAAATTAATCCACCAATGAGGTCAGAGACCTCATGATCACATCTCTTCCGAAAAGCCCTACCTCTGAGCCTTGGTGCATTTGAGACCAATCTTCAACATGTGAGGGTATGGGGGACATTTCAGATATAAAATATGATACCTTATGCCCTACCTTTTTCTGAATACACTTAATTTCCTGTTATGGTTTGGATATGAGAAGTCCACCAAAAGCTCCTGGGTTAATACAGGAAGTAAAATGATTAGATTATGAGAGCTATAACATAATCAATGGATTAATTCGTTTGATACATTAATAATTTGAAATGACCAAGTGGTAACTGTAGACAGGTACAGTATGGCTGTCAGAGGTGGGCCCTGGGGGTGTGCCCATGGGGGTTTTATCTTGTCTCTCTGTCGTCTTCTTCTTCTTCTTCTTCTTCTTCTTCTTCTTCTTCTTCTTCTCTCTCTCTCTCTCTCTCTCTCTCTCTCTCTCTCTCTCTCTCTCTCTCTCTCTCTCTCCTTCTCGGCTGCCATGAGCTGGGTGTCCTTCTGTTGTGATGCTTCACCTTACCTGGGGCCCAGGCCTTATTGTCTGACCATGGACCCAACCTCTGAAATCATGAGCTCAAAATAAACATTTCCTCCTCTAAGTTGTTCTGGTCAAGTATTTTGTTTACAATTATGTTACCCAGCAGCATTTATAGAAATCTTAGTTCTTGTCATCTCTAGATTAGGAATAGGAATAACCAAATGTATAAATGACGTATGTGTATGTGTATGTCTCTGTGTGAATTCACATATGTATACGGAGCTCTGATTGTTTATATAAAACAGAAATTATTGGGAGATCCTTCTCAAATTTCTTGTCAGCTTTTGATGTTGAAAGAATCATTTTGCTGTAAAGTTTAATACCAGAGGGCTCCTCATTGACTATCCACATTAGGACATATTCCAGAGGGACAGAATATAAATAAGAGAAGGCAAAATTTGTATTCTAAAGATGGGATTTCAGTGGTGTGCCTAGGACTACCTAGTCTAATACCTACATCCAAATGACTGAAGGCTTCATAGCTGTTATAGTCAGTTTCCCCATCTACAAAATGGGTTAAATAAGAAAAACCTATGTGGAGACATTTTGTAAAACACTTCACAAAAAAAAAAAAAAATCTGTTCCAGGCTGAGGAAAGCACATTGACTGGAGAATCAGATTTATTATTTCCTTGCCATTTTACCCTTGGAAAATTATTTAATCTTTCTGAATCTTAGCTGTTAATCTGCAAAATATAGATAACTCATTTCATCAGACATTGCTTTAATGAATTTGGTCTAAAATATCAGACCATGCAAAGACCATATTTCCATTTACAAATGATAAAATTTAATCTAAAGAACAAGGAACACAATACATTGCAGTGTCTGGGCTTTGTAACAGATTAAAACACATTTTGTTTCTTATCAAATTCTGATAGAATGGTATTTAGAGCCACTACATATTTTTTAAAATGTGCAATTGTATGCCAAAATCTGGTTTGATATGTACAAAATATGAAATGAACGTCCCCTCAGATTTCTTCTTTTTTATACCTTGGTGCTTTTTGTCTCTAATTACAAGTCAGACTTTATCTTCAAAGGTAACACGCGTTTTCTTTTTGGTAAACATATAAATACCACTGGATCGAACACAAGGAATTCACAAGTCAGCACATATTTTAACTTTGAACCAACATTTGACACGAAGGAAAGCTCTGACATGAAGTATAACCAGATAAGTATAAAATTGATAACTGAGTTCTAAAAAGGACCGGGAAATCTCCTTTTCTTTGGAGCTTACAAAAAAAATGTTCAAATTCAATGGTGACTGTGAGTTTCTAATACTATCACGGTGTCAGTTACTCCTTAATGTATGAGGTCTCCCTTCTTCCAACTCCTTCTCTACATTGCTGTCAGATGAGCTCCATCAAATGTATCTCCCCTTTTAAATCCTTCAATGACTCTCCACTGCCTTCAGGATAAAATTCATATTTCATATCAGGTCTCCTGTCTTCTCCTCTTCTTTCATCTTCTCTTGGGATTCTATTAAGATTTCTTCAATCATAATAACATGCCAGCAACTTACCCACAGCTTTGTTCCTTGACACACACTTCTCCCTCTACCAACCCCCCTTTCTCAACCATCAGAGCTCCTGAAAGTTTTTTTCCTGACCGTTTTCTGTTTGAGTTAGCTCCATTCAGCTACATTCCCATAATAATGTGCTTATCTGGAGGATGCAGATTTATCTTTCTCATATTTATTAGTCATCTCATCTAAACAGCATAATTGTCATACTTGCAGGAACCTTATCCCCTTTACAGATATAAAACAATATCAGAAGCTAAATATAGAGCTGGGAAGATATTTTCTGAATGAATAAATTAAAGCAATGGGCATTAACCAAACATAAAATTGGGATAAGCTTCTGGAAGACACAAATATTTACCAGGCTGGATTTACCAAGTTCTTAGTTAACCATTTGGAATTTTGGAGACTGAATACAATGTGCCCTTTGTAGAAAGGAATTACAAAACTTTTAGCAGATAAATTGGTGGGAGTTTTTTTACACTTATGTACTAGGTTAGGGAGGGGCCATGAAAGTTAGTCAAGGTTATGTATTTGGAGGTGAGGGGAGTGAAGTTGCCTGCCAATCTTTACTTTTGACAGCATAATAGATCATTTTCCAATTTCTTCATCTTCCCCAAGGCACTTACTAGCCCACTCCCAAGTCAAACCAAATATCAGGTGGCCATGATGAAGCCATGAGGAAATGAATAGAGCTTTTCGGGGACAGATGATTCATTTTCTCAATATTCACCCATTTTTCCATTGAGGGTAATAGATATGTTGGGAGGATTAAGAAGCTCAAAGAGATAATAAACATAAAGCACCATTGGGCAGCTGTTTCAGGATTCAGTCTGAGAAGCAAAAGGAGATGCTCTGTAAATGTCCTTCCCTCTTACTCATCCTTCATTTCCAGCCCACACTCTGAACATATGGATTTTAAAGGGCAAATTGAAAACATATTCCTGAGGGCTGGGACTTTTCATTCAGTTCTATACAGCAATATCGTGGCCAGTTTGTGTAGGTTATCCAGGCCAATGACATTTCTGAGTACCAACCCACAGGCATACAAGGCAGATAAGAAGCCCCAGGTACTCCTCCTAAGGAACATTGATTGGACTGAGAAAGCCATAATAACCCCTGTAGCTGAGGACCGGAAAGCTGCCCCACCATTGATGATCTGAATTGGGATTTTCCATTTTGTGGACTTCTGGGGGTACAGTTTAGAAATCGAAACAGATGCTGGGGTGAAAAATCATTGAGTCCATGTAAATAAAATTGATGGTGTCATTTTACTCAGGTATTCAGACATATTGAGCTCTCTTTTCTCATGCCAAGTCTTCAGGCGTATGTTGAGGGGTTACTTGTTCATGTCCACACTATGATGTTGTGGACATTTCTGATCTCAAACATAATGGACATCATGGATCCAAACAATAAATTTATCAAGAAATTGGTAACAACAATGAAGCAGGTCTGATTAAAATTGTGGGAAGTGTTTTGGAAAAGCTGAAATTTAGTAGTGTGCTAGTGGTTACATAGATGTGATAAATATGAAATATTTTAAACCATATGTGCAGATTAAAGGGCAAATAAGATTTCAAATCAAATATTAGTAAATCATAATCAGAAAATGAAAAAAAAACAGTCTTAGTTCTTCGCAAAGATTTGTGAGCATTTTTGTCTTATAAAAACATGCATTCAGACACTCATAGTTTTTCTGAAAATAAAACAAAACATTAATATCTGACACAACAATGGGACTTTAATGACATATTTTTGCTAGGGAAGTTTTTGTTTTTTGGTTATCAAAAACCAATTTTTCCCAATGCTTCTGATTATATATTAGGATGTCCAGCTTTTTCTTTTTGGAACAAAAGCCTTACATAACTCATATTTTACTTATTTGGATACAAATAAAGTAGAAATTTCAGTATTTCCAGCTCTAAATTAAGGGCAACACATTTATACTATGGCTAAAAGTTTTCTTAATAAATCCCTATTCACATTTCTAGTAGTCTTGGGGTTAGCAAGATAGCCAGCTTCATCTATGGAATGAATCTGAAGTATATCAGTGTCATTTCAAAAGCTAAAAGAACTAATAATTAATTTGGATTAATGAATTTTCTAATATGGTCTAATTTGTTTCATTCTGCATTCTGTAATCCTTTTGGCTTGTAAAATAGTTAATTGTACCTTTATTTCACTGATCATCTTGCTTCAAGGGATTTTTGAAACACAGTCATATTTATGTAATTTTGCGAACCACCTTTTGTAGTTCTTTTCTATTTTCCCATTATTGTAACATTAAGTTTCTTTACTTTTCAGTTTGTTTCTAGTATAATTATTTTGTTATTCTACAGATAATTCAATCTTTCAATTTCTTAGAACTTGTTTTGAACTTCCGAGTCATTTTGGACCCAGCAGTTGGCCCATTTTTTTTCTATTTTGATACCTTGATTTAAAAACAAAGTGGCCCATGCTCTGTGTTTTCTACTGGCAATTGTATACTTACTTTTTATAACAGTAATTCTGCCTTTGATTTAAAATACTTTGTTTTTAGTAATTTAACTCCTCTCTCTGCAATTCCATGTTGGGCTAAAGGCTAAATGGATACAATTTTGCAGCAACTTCTCAAATGTGTTTCTAATCGGTATGCTGCAGCACCTTTCCATTAGGCAGATATTTCCAATTTTATATTCTTTATTCAAAAGCTCATTATTTTGCATTTACCTATAGTGAACTATATTTGCCATGTATTAGCACAGACACTTAAATGTTCTCAATCTTGATATATGCCTTACAATATTGCTCTTCCTTGCTTTTCTAGTCATTTAAAAATAATCTGCAAACAAGCAGGGTAAAGGTGAACTCCATCTGTCCTAGTTAATTTTTTTTTTTTGCAAAGAGATGAATTTTGAGGAAATTTAACTGTAGGAAAAAGATAATGATGGGGAGGATTTGATATCCTGGCCCTTGGCTTTTACGTGGGCACCCTTGTTTTACAAAACATCTTGGTAATAATAGCAGTAACCCAGAAGGTCTGAGAGGACCTAAAAGGGGTTGTTCATAGCACCCTACCACAAAACTGAGATTATTATCTCACTGTCTCCAAACTACAGGGGAAATATATTTATTTCAGCAAATGGATTCAAAGACTTTGATATGAATTTAACTTGTTTTGATATAGGTAGCATAGAGAAGATCATTGAATTAAATAATTAAACAAATCAAATAGAATGACTGAAATCCTATATTTAAAAAAATACACATATCATTTATATGTATACATATATATGCATATATGTACATATATATGCATTTAATGAGTTGAGAGTTGCAAATTCTACTTAATATAGAATTTATATTTTATATATTATATTTTATATTTTTATGACTGGTAAATATAACAGTAGAAATGTGTATAGGGAATATTACAAGGATGGCAATTAACTTCTTTTGGATACTGTTAAAGTCAAGGAATCAAGGATACCCAGACTCTTCCATGTCAATAATGCTTTAACAAAATTATCTCCACAGGAAACACTAGCAGAATTAAATATCAAGTTGTTGTTATTGTTATTACCATCATTATTATTATTATTATGATTATTATGATTATTATTTTGTACTGTATGTACCTAATTGTTTTTCAAAGAGTTTCAATTAAAATTTTATTGGTGAGTATTTCTTTTTTTTTTTCTTGTAGGTTAATATTTTTTTTAATTTTTTATTGTTGGTTGTTCAAAACATTACTTAGTTCTTGACATATCATATTTCATACTTTGATTCAAGTGGGTTATGAACTCCCATTTTTACCCCATATACAGATTGCAGAATCACATCAGTTACACATCCATTGATTTACATATTGCCATACTAGTGTCTGTGAGCATATTGGTGAGTGTTTCTTGAGCCTCAAAGTTTAAGTGGGAATGCTGAAGAAATAAATGCTCTTAGATCTATATCCTGAATTTTAGAGTCAATGTCTGGAAACAGAGAAGAAGCAAGTGGAGAGTAAAGAAAGAGAATGGAAAGAGCTTTGTGACAAAAAACCCATCCAACTTCATGGTACAGAAGGAAGTGGTATCCAAGTACCTCCCCACCCCCAGGAACTGGGTTGTTCTAGGTTCTATTTACCACAAGGATATAGGATAATGGGTATTTTTAGGAGACAGAAAGAAGAACATCAAACATTTCTTTGTGCATTTTAAGGTCTGGTGATCTCACATGGCCCAAAAATGTTCTGGAAATTAAAAAAATAAAATTAAAAACCTCCTTTATTGTTTCTCCCAGAAGAACACTAAGAAGATGATAGAAGTCAATACTTCCTGATTCAATCAAATATTCCTTGGGTTATCAATGTTTAGAAGATGGAAATCTTATTCCTGTTTTTAGAAGGGGCAAGTAAGACATTCCAAAGGGGTTGAAGCTGAGTTGTCTTAAAAGCTTGGTAGAAGATAGCCAGATGACAAAAATAAGGGAGGGGATGTTTTAGAACAAAGGGACAGATGTGGGAAATTACAATTTCTGTTTTGCTTTGTTGTTGTTGTTGTTTTTAACAATGGAACTATAAAAAGTTTGATTAAGATGGGAAAACTAAGTATCAACTATCCTATGGATAGTATAGCAAGTATCTTTTCAGATTTATTTTAGAATCCTTGATAAGGGAATGTATTGCACTGTCAGCATTCTGATACTGTGACAAATACTTGAGATACCAACTTATGAAGATAAAAGGTTTATATTGATTCATGGCTTCAGTAGGTACCGTTGCTTTGAGGCCTGTGGTGAGGCAGCAGAGCATGGAGGAGCATACAGAGGAGCAAAACCACTCACCTCATGACTAAAGAAGAGGAAAAAGCGAGAGAAAGGACCCAGTCCCACAATTTCATGCAAGGACATACCCCCCAAAGACCTAAAACCTTCCTTAGATCCCCATCTCTTGAAGTTTCTACCACCTTATAACGCTACACTGGAGACCAAACTTCTAAGACTTGGGTTTCTGGGACACATTCCAGATCCAAATTATCTCAACACCCCTCTTGAGACTCCATAACTTCAGTGCACCCGGGTGAGGCATACATGTTCACCCTGGGTGTGACTGGGGAAAAGCTACTGCAACACTTCATGCCTTAGTCCACACATAAATATGGGCTCATATAATACTTTACTGTGTTCAGATGTGAGTTTATGTCTCAGTAAAGTCCTCTGTAACTTCTAAAATACAATACAAATGTTACTTAGCAATATCAAGCCAATGAGATGTGATGAGATTTGTCTTGTCTTATATTTTTCCTCCCATATAACAAAAATAAAATGAAATATCCTCAAAACACAATATTCAAGAAACACAAACATTTCTCATAGTATACAACCATTTTGATAAAAGTGATTGTATTTAAGAAAAACCTTAAAGAATAGATGCACTAATCTCTAGGGTATATAAAGAACTCAAAAAGCTAAACACCAAGATAAAAACAAAAACAAAACTCAATCAATAAATGGGACAACGACCTGAACAGACACTTCTCAGAAGATGATATACAATCAATCACCAAATACATGAAAAAATGTACATCAACACTAGCAATTAGAGAAATGCAAATCAAAACCACTCTAAGATTTCATCTCACTCCAGTCAGAATGGCAGCTATTATGCATACAAACAACAATAAGTGTTGGCGAGGATGTGGGGGGAAAGGTACACTCATAACCTGATGGTGGGAATGCAAATTGGTGCAGCCAGCCAATACGGAAAGCAGTATGGAGATTTCTTGGAAAATTGGGAATGGAACCACCATTTGACCCAGCTCTCCCTCTCCTTGGTCTATACCCAAAGGACTTAAAAACATAATATTAGGGCTGGGGATGTGGCTCAAGTGGTAACGCACTCGCATGGCATGTGCGGGGTGCTGGGTTCGATCCTCAGAACCACATAAAATAAAAAATAAAGATGTTGTGTCCACCGAAAACTGAAAAATAAATATTAAAAAATTCTCTCTCTTCTCTCTCTCTCTCTTTAAAAAAAACATAATATTACAGGAACACAGCCACATCAATGTTTATAGCAGCACAATTCACAATAGCTAAACTATGGAACCAACCTAGATACCCTTCAATAGATGAATGGATAAAAAAAATGTGGCATATTTACACAATGGAATATCACTCAGCAATAAAAAAGAATAAAATCATAGCATTTGCAGGTAAATGGATGGAGTTAGAGAAGATAATGCTAAGTGAATTTATTTAATCCCCCCAAAACAAATGCTAAATGTTTATATATATATATATATATATATATATATATATATATAGAGAGAGAGAGAGAGAGAGAGAGAGAGAGAGAGAGAGAGAGAAAGCACGAGAGAGAGAGGCTAATTCATAGTGGGATAGGGAGAGGGAGCATGGAAGGAATAGATGAACTCTAGATAGGGTAGAGGGGTGGGAGGGGAAGGGAGGGAGCATGGGGTTAGAAATGATGGTGGAATGTGATAGTCATTACTATCCAAAGTACATGTATGAAGACACAAATTGGTGTGAATATACTATATATACAATCAGAGATATGAAAATTGTGCTCTATATGTGCAATATGAATTGTAATGCATCCTGCTGCCATATATAAATAAAAGAAAATTTACCTAATAAATAATAGATGCCAAATATATGGCATGTATGATCCAATTTTTTACTTGTGCTCCTAAAGCAGACATCACTAATTGATAGCAACGGTTTCTCAAACTGTCCTGGATGAGCCTCACAATCCTCATAATCCCAAGTAGCTGAGAAACCAACATGTAAGAATTGGTGCTTGAATATTACGTCCTTTAGTCAAGTAAAGTCTTGATTGGATTATAGTCAGAAAAGAAAGCAGAGGGCATTGTCCCCTACCCTGCCTCTCAAAAACAAACAAACAAACAAACAAACAAAAAGCCATCATTGCAAAAAACTCTTAATTCAAAAGAGGAAGAATCCTATCTTTAAACATCTATAGGAATGAGAATGTGAGATGTATGGATAGTTAAGTGAGTTTTCTTAACAATGCAACATGAAGTATACTTTAAAAAATGGATTTATTTTGGTACCTCAGATTGTTGATTGTTTAATTTCCTTCAAAATCCAATGTGGCTTCATATCAATTATGTTAGCTTTAAAGTGATGGGTATAAAATGACTAGGTCTGTGCCAAATAATATCTATAAATTCAAGCAAAAATATCCCTAAGTGAAATCAGAACAATTTTGTGAATGGAGTCTAAAATACAGGCAGATACATTAAAGTGCTATACCCCTGTACACACATCGTTACTGGGTCATTGTCAGATACTATTTTCATGCATCATTTTGATGCTACTTAATGCAGGATATGTTGAAAGCTATTATTTGGTCTTTTCAAAAGCACCCAGTAAATAACCTCTGCCCAATTACATGTTTCCTTAGGATAAAAAAGTACAGCCTTTAAGATTTATAATGGTTTTCCTCTGAATGTGTAGCAAAATAGATAAAAATCCTTCTTTTTAACTGGTAAGTACTTAATAGCACATACACTTAGAATGGATAAGTGGTGAGTCAGGAAACAAGTCATAGCACAGAGGAAAGTTCCCAGCTCTATGCAAAGGTTCTGCTGAGAAGCACCTGAAGGCCAGGTAGGATGAGGATAAAGTGGGCATGTTTACCCACTGTGGCTTGAAGCTCACTTTCTGAAAGGTCACAGTGAATCAAATGTGCACAGTGATTGATGAGAAGCAACAGCTCCCCTCCCTCATTCCCTCTGAACGGTGGCATCCTGGGATTTCCCCCTCTGTTCACAAAGGAGTCATTCCACTGGGCTCTCCCTACCAAGGGATGGTTAGTTTCACTGAGCCAGATGACAGGATTATGGCACTAAGATATAAAGAAAGTGAACTGTTTTAAGATCAGTATGAAAAAAAAAAACTCACAAAATTCTACTTATTGCTATCTTGTGCATGAGTGTAGTCTTGTGAAGAAGCTATATTTGTATGACCAAGTGGGTAAGGGAGTGTCCTTTTCTATGAATCAGAATACTGGATTCAGTTATATTTCATAATGAAGGGCACATGTGACATTTCTCTTCATCTATGGCCCAATACATGGACACACTTGTTCCAATGACCTAATTCTTTCAGTTTTATTGATTTAATATATGCAGTCCAGAGAGCTAGAGACCCAGTCTAGCAAGATGCCAGCTTTTCTTGGACTAGACAATAGGAGCTAGACAGAGGACTGATAACCCTGCACATTCAGACGTCCTGGGGGGAGATGTCAGATCTGATCAGATCTAAAAGGCAACCTGATAGAAAAAAAAAATGAAACAAAATATTATTTTCCAACCTCCATTAACCATTCTCCAACTTTTTCAATTTTTAGCTAGTATGCTCATACAACGTGTCTTACATATAAACTTTTATTGCTTTCAAGTATCTAAATAAATAAAAAAATAAATAGGAATGAGCTTTTGAAGAAAATTTTCAGGGAAACTATCCCATGATATTTAGATATAATTTTAACCCTATTTTAGCCATCTCCCCATAGTAACAAAGAGGGAAGCAGTAGAATATTGCAAGTTTTCATATTAGAGTTGCACAGACTTGATAACACATTTCTTCCACTCACTAGTTTATGTAATACCAAATTCTTATCTAGAAAAAAGATTATAATAACAGAATCTACTTCACTGGCATTGTTGGAAAATGCAAGGAAATAATGTCTGCAAGTGTGAGGTTTCAGTATGATATGTTTTCTGCAAACATTCTATGTATAATGCAAGGTATGATGACTGGCACATATATATCTTTTAAGCTTTCAGTCAAACAGACGTGTGTGTGTGTGTGTGTGCGCGTGCATTTAGGGTCCACTATGCACAGGGATATAAAATGAAATTTTTTTTCTAACATTTTCAGATGTCTGAACTTAGATGTCTTCTATCACTTATCAAGAGATTTACAGTATGCATGTATATTCACATAACAAAAAAAATCCCATCATTATATTAAACCATGATGCACCAATAAAAAATGGCGTAAAAGACACTTATAACACCACCAGCTTGCCTTTAATGGATAAAGACTAATACATGTAACAATGATACTAGCATCCACACCATGGCAATTAGGCAACCTAGAGCTTCTTAACAACCAACCAGCAGAGAGCCAAGTGTTCAAGGAGAAAGTGAGTTTTCTAGGTGTCCATTTCTTGAGGCTGTTGCTCCAAAGGAGGTCACTGCCCAGAGTAATGAGAACAGTTGGGAATCTCTTCTTTTCTCTATTGCCTGAAGGTCAACAGCCATCTGGTCTAACCCATGCTGGCTTTCCAATTGAGAGTGAAAACAGATTTTTCTATCATGTTCAAGAACAAAGGGCATGGATGATTCATGGAAAATGTAGATGACACAGTTGCCTTCATCCATACAATATGTGTACCTCAATCTTCTGTAAATGCATTTATGGGCAAATTTTCCTGCAATTAAAAGGCTGAAGTATGTGGGACATCAGAAAAAGGGAAAAGATGAAACTTGTATTGGTACTGTGTTGGAATGATGAGGAAATTAAAAAAAAATAATGAGAATGTTCTCTTTAGGTAATAAATCCAAGTGCTATCTTTCAAATATAGAGAATAAATTCAGCAGGCTCTAAGCTGACTACTCTTTGCAAATCATGAAACAGAAGTTAGACACTTTAGCACTGTGTGCTGTGACCCTTTTTGTCTGCATTTTCATCAAAAAATCTGGCACTCTGAACAGGGCACTGACCAACAGATTAAAATCACTGACTATGAGTGTCCTTTTATTTTCTTGGCAGACCACATGCTGATCTAGCAGTCATCTATCTTTTCCCCTTTCCCAGACATTGGTTAACAAATATTGCCTGGTGATAAAACTGTCCAATTTTCTTATAACAAAAATTATAAACATTTAAAAAAAATGCTGAGTTTGGGTAAGATATCTTATCAGCATTTAATGCTTCAGACTCATTACAGAGCTTCATTCACCTGGTGTAATGTTTAAAATAAATAAGTACCAAATACCTTGTTCTTTCCAATTTATGGGAGGGATATTGAATATGTTACAATTAATTTCATATGCTGTATTAAGACATTCTACTTCTATGCTCAAAACTACAGGGGTCTCCATAACAGCCTAAGTAATTCCATTTTGCAGTACAAGGAACATTGTTAATGTTCAAAGATTAGAAAATACACCCTCTTTGATCTTTGTTCCTTATTGAAAGACAGCTTTCAGATACCAGGAATGTATTTTTCTTCAAATAGTTGATTTCTCCTAGAATAAGATATGATTAAATAGAATACTCTAGACTTAATAAGGCAACAAAAGAACTGGCAGTTTCTTTTCAGCTCTCTTCATTCTAGCATCTCAGAGCTGTTTGCCTTGGGATTTAGAATTTGAGAGAACAAGTTGCTGACCCTAGAATTGAATAACCACATTAGTTATTTTGGTAATGCCAGTTTTAAAATGGAATGTGTGCCAAAGGCAGGCATACCTTGCAGAGTGGGCATTTTGTATGGCTTATTTAAATTGATGGTTCATCATATAGATTGGGCATCTGTACAGATGCTTAAAAAGTGAAAGAAATTGTTGGATGCATGGAGTCATGAAACTAGAGACAGAGGAAGAAAGATGATTTTCTTTGTTACTTTCTGCATGGTTTATGACCTTTCTTTTTTAACCCTTGAGTCACTTAATCACTCAGCAGATATTTATTAATAGTCTGCTATTGGCAGATGTAATGGTAAACTCTAGAATTTTGCTCTTTTAATGGGGATCATAGTACATTGGTAAGGCTTCTTTGCTAGTCTTTTGGAGCCCCAAGCAGAAGTCTTGACAAATCTCATCCATTAGTCCCTTTAAAATACGCGTTTGCAAAATTGAAAACATGTCCGATGCATAATTGTGAAAAAGAAACAGCAGAAAACCATAACCATTCTCTTTCTCTCACAAGTTCTGTCAAGTTTTGCTAGACAATTAGAGTGGCCTCATTCCTCTCTGGGGGAACAGACTATATGAGGACATGATGGGAAGGCAGCCATCCGCAAGCCAAGGAGGGAAGGCTCAGGAGAAGCCAAACTTTCCAGCACCTTGATCTTGGATTTTCAGCCTCCAGAACTGTGAGAAAATAAACTTCTGTTTAAGTAACACAGCCACTGATATTTTTTCAGGGCAGTCCTGTCAAACAGACAGAAAAGAACGAAAAAATACAGACCATGCTTTTTTTTTTTTTTTGCAATTGATCACAATAGGTAAAAACCCATGCTTTCTTAGACCACAAATTCCACAGCAGGGAAATAAATAATATGCATAATAAAGCAGCAAATTACATAATATATGACAAGGTAATAAATTCTATGAAAAAGTATAAAATATTTAGGGTTAGGAGCTCAGCAGATCTGGGTGCAGTAAGTTACAGGTTTCAGTATTAAAAAGGATGGGCAGGGAAAGTATTATTGAGAAGGTGCCAAATGCAATCATGAGAGATTTAGAGAGATGGGGAGTCAGTCATGAGGACAGGTGGAAGGGAGCATTTGAGGCAGAGATAAGAAGAGTGCAAAAACTCAGAGGCAGAGCATGCCTGAAGTGCTAGAGATACAGCAAGAAGTCAAAGAAGCTTGCATGTGATATGAGAACAGAGGAGATGAGACCCAGGCATGACAGCAGCCTTCCCAAGTGGGACCTTGGAGACCATTGCATGACCTCAGGTGCTACAAGGTAGTGAAGGACTTCCTCTGTTCCTGGCTTTTTCTTTTGAAGAGTTAACTTTTCCTATGGGGTCAAACCTACTTAAATGATCTTCCACTTACCACTCAGATTCTATTCCTGATTCTGAAGTTTGATTCACTACCATCATCTTCTTCAACTACCTTATCTTTTTCAAATTGGAAAAATTAATATAAGTTTCTTCATCAGGACATCCATGAAATATCAAAGAACCGAGCCAAGGATCATAGTGAAAAAAGATTCAGGCTGTGGGATCTTTGCTGGAGGAAGAACACAAAACATGGCTATAGATAAACACTCAGACTGCTGAGATCTGAGGGGGAAGGCTTTCAGGGGAAGCCAAAGATTGATGGTGATCTTCTGTACTATTTATGATAGAAATGAGAGCTTAGGTGAACTAAGGAGAGAAAGAGAATCCACTAAAGGAGTGCATACGAAAGCAGCAAAGTATATCCAGTGTTTATTTTGCTGATAACTGGGTACCCACAAAAATTTCATCTCAATATATGCGTTCCCACAGTATCGTTTTATTTATTTAGTGTCAAAACCCTAATATGATTACAATTCTTAATAAATAATTTATCTGTTATGGCTTTGGATAGCTATTGCTTAGGTAATTAGAGATATGAAAAATAGATACAAAAAAGTCAAAATGCCTTAAATGCACTGATTACTTTCATTTCTAATTATATATCCTCACTCTGACACTCTGGGTTAGGTGTCAGTGACCTCATTTTGCATAAACCAGCACACATGGACAAAGTTACTTATTTAAGCTTATATAATTACAGGGACTGATTCAATCTGAAAACAGAATATATAACAATATTTCAGTCAAAAAGGAGCTGCATATACAATGGTGGTCTTATAAGATTATAGAATGGGGCTGAAAAATTCCTACCAGCTGATGACATTGTAGCCATTGTAACATCAAAACATAGTGTAAATTATTCATGTGTCTGTAGTTATTTGGTATAAACAAACCTACTGCACTTCCAGTAAAAGTATACAAATATTTATAGCACATTGTACTGGAAAATAAGTGACTGTGTCACTGGCTTATGTGTTTACTAGATTATGTTTATTATTATCATTTTTTTAAAGCATAATGCTTCTACTTAAGGAAAAAAGTTTGCTATGAAACAATATACTGTGTTAATTCCAGTGACCAACCGTGTACATATTGTGTTTACCAAAATTCTTGATTACAATGAGGCCCTGTCAAGTGATTGACCTATACCACCATCTAGGTTGATGTAAGTGCACTGTATGATGTTTGAACAACAATAAAAGAGCCTAATTGCCTATTTCTTAGAATGAAGACACATTGCTAAGTGATGCATGACTATTTGTACTATTTGTACACATACACAAACACACACACCACACGACTTCTTCAATCCCTTTGGATCTCCTACTCTAATTTTTATTGTGTTAATCCAAACGCAGAGGTAGAAAATATGAAAGTGGCTTATCTTTAGGAGTCCTAAGTATCAGGTTCAATGTCCTCATCTCATATTGTTTTGAAGGTATAGTGGTTCCATAGTCAGGGAGCTTGTGTTCAGATCTCAGCTCTATTTGCTATGACCTTGAGTTTTCTCATCTGGAAATAGGGGTTTACAATAAAACCTACTTTAGTTGATTGTCTAAAGATAACAAACTCTGCCATTCCAAATATACACAGATCTCTGCCATGTGACTGCTGATCCTCTTGTAAAGAGGTAATCTCTCTGAATCTGGATGAACTCTGTGACTTGCTAGATAAATCAACTACACTATAAATGGTGCCGTTTGAATCGTCTTGTAGATTCTGAGTTTGCTTTAAAAGTAACATAAAATAAAGGTGCCCAGAATCATAGCAAGTGAAGCCCCATGTCAAATAATTGAGCCTCATAAACCTTCCAGTTCAGCAAATTTTCCAGCTGAATGAAGTTGTGTTAGTAAGCTCAGGAAAAACTAGAGAGACATTTAGTTCTGCATGCCCAGTAACACAAGATGCAATAAATAATTATCAATTTATATCTCTTGGTTTGAGGGTTTTTTTAAGATGGTTTATGTAGCACTTTCTCATAGGAATTTTTAGATAATTAAATAAATAAATACATATAAAGTATCTTGAATTGAGTTCCCAACATATAGTAATTGCTCAATAAGCACTAGCCTTATGTCTAATTGTATTAAATTTTGTATCAAGTTGGTTGATGGCTGATCATCACCTTGGTAGAATCCAGTCTTGTGGCATATTCTGATACAATTAGCTTTTGTTGGCTGATACATATGTGTACTGATTTGGTATATATATATGTTTTTCAGCTACATGTGTATAGATATATGCATGGGTTATGATGTAAGCTTGTACGCACACTGTTCAAATATGAATTTTAAGGTCATCCACAGTGATATCAAGTCTTCTAGGTATAAATAATGATTTATAAATGTTTTCTATTGATTCTTCATATAACTTTTTATTTTCTTTAAAGGAGTATGCACAGTGATTGCTTAGGTAACAGTACCAAGGAATACATCTATTTCTCTGGCCACTTATTTAAATTTGAACCAAGTAGAAATCTCACACATCTTTTAGAAGATTTTTTTTCACTTTTTTTATTAGTAATTTTTTATTAATATATGACAGCAGAATGCATTACAATTCTTATGACACATATAGAGGACGTTTTTTAATATCTCTGGTTATATACACAGTATATTCACACCAATTCATGTCTTTATACATGTACTTTGTATAATAATGATCATCACATTCCACCATCATTAATAACCCCATGCCCCCTCCCTTGTCCTTCAACCCCTCTGTCCTATCTAGAGTTCGTCTATTCCTCCCATGCTCCCCCTCCTTACCTCACTATGAATCAGCCTCCTTATATCAAAGAAAACATCTGGCATTTTTTTTTTGCGATTGGCTAACTTCATTTAGCATTATCTTCTCTAAATCCACCCATTTGCCTGCAAATGCCATGATTTTATTCTCTTTTATTTCTGAGTAATATTCCATTGTGTATATATGCCACATTTTTTTATTAATTCATCTATTAAAGGGCATCTAGTTTGGTTCCACAATTTAGCTATTGTGAATTGTGCTGCTATAAACATTGATGTGGCTGTGTCCCTGTAGTATGCTGTTTTTAAGTCTTTTGGGTATAGACTGAAGAGAGGGATAGCTGGGTCAAATGGTGGTTCCATTCCCAACTATCTCTGTGGGATGTGCAATCACTTTGCTATTTTGAATATCAACCCTAAAGGTGGGAATCCCAACATTAGAACTCTGAAAGTCCAGACAAGACACGGGAATATTCCTACTTTCCTCAGGAACTGAATCAAATGTCCTTTTATTGTCCCACTTCCTATTGTCTTTTAATCTCACAGTCATCATTCACAGGAACAGCCAATCTCTTGCCATCATCCATCGCTAATTTCTGGAACTACTCTACACCTTTCTTTTGCCACCCAATGCTGTTGTATACAAAAATAACCACGTAAATTTATAAAATATTTTCACGCTCCCAACTTCACCTACTACTGTATTTGTATCTTTGTCTCCATCTTTGAAGTCTAATGATGCCTTAATCATTTTCACTGTGTTCTGATTGCCCCAGATTCTGCTCTTGCATGGGCTGCTGAAGAGATGGTGAAAGGCATAAAGATATTTCCTTACATTAACAGAATCTCTTGAGTGGGAAAAATGCCCAGATAAAACTATGAAGATAATTTTTGTGGAGGAAAAATCTGACTTGATTCAGGGATCCTAGGGCCAGGCCTGGGGTGGGTTATGTAGAATGGCCTTGTATTCTGCTGGGACCTACTTCAATGCACTTGGGGTTAGAGTCTGAATAGAGCTGGGAGAAAAGTTTTGAAATGACCTTTTCCATTAGCTTTTTTCATATCATGGGCATTTTCTGATCCAGTCAAGAAAACGTCCATATGAACAAATGTTTATCAAGTAATAATTGCTCCACCACTAATCCTCATTTCATCCCTAGGATGCAGGGTTTTTAAATGTCCATAGCATCAAAATGGTCACTCGAAGTATCACATCATGCTTGAATTTATTGCTTAGAGCTAAGCAATAAATTCAAGGGTCAAGTTAACATCAAAACCTGATACACCTGAAACCTCCTGTGTGTGTGTGTGTGTGTGTGTGTGTGTGTGTAAATTAGATGGGATCAAGACAAGGAAAATAGTAATAAATTGGAAATTAGAACTTAGAGATGAGACAAGGGTCCTGAGTGTGGAGATATATGGCATAATATGGACCTAGGGGGAATGTCTGAGCCTCTTGGCCCATTATGAGATCTTTTGGTTAATACCCATGGCATTGGGGCATGATTTTGGAGGAATGATAAGCACTCAGCTCAATTGCACCCACAGTTCCTCTGGCATTCAGTCTTATCCCAAGCTATTTTTTCCAACTCTTTTCTCTATAAATCCATTTGAGCTGCTCTACCAGTAGAGAAGAGTTCCTATTGCAGTAGGACAACTATCCAGACATCATGAGCTGGCTACATGAACAACAAGACTTCTTCACAAATGAGAGTCACATGCTCAAGGACAGAGGACTCATCCAAACTCACCAAATATGCTGACCCTTCCTTGAATCTGCAGATTCACATTAAGAAGTAATATAGATATTTTTTAAAAGTGTTTTAAGGGAGTTAAGATCATAGGTGATGTCATCGGTTCATTCCCATTGGATGTAGTGACTCTCAAGCTGGCCAAAGAGATGACGTAAAATAATAGAATTTGTTTCTTTGGACTACAAGGTGTGAGCCTGAAACTTGGGTTCTTGGTAAGGGACTGGCAGTATTTTATGATGATCAGAAAGACTGAATCTGGCAAGATATTGCCTTACATTAGCAGAAGTCTCCTGAGTGGGAAAAATGCCCAGATAAAATTATGGAGATAATTTTTGTGAAGGAAAAATTTGTAACCTAGAAAAATGACAATAAGAAGAAATGCTTGTCAAATCTAAGAAATACACAAAATAAAAGTATGATGGAAGCAACGCAATATACACAAATCACACCAAACTGATCATATGACCTTTTCTTTTCATGTATTCGTAAAATAGTAAATGAGAAACAGGGTAATCTTTAATTTCAAGAACCATTCATAAAACTCCAAAGTTTCCATTTATGGGCAGTGTTTTTTTTTTTAAAATTTGTTCTAATTATTTATACATGACAGCAGAATGCATTTTAATTTATTGTATACAGAGCACAACTTTTCATTTCTCTGGTTGTACACAATGTAGAGTCGCACTACATGTGCAGTCATACATGTACCTAAGGCAATGATGTTCACCTCATTCCACCATCTTTTCTACCCCCGTGACCCCGCCCCACCACTACCTCCCCTATGCCCAAAGTTCCTCCATTCTCCCCCACCCCCCGGCCCCACCATTATGGGTCAAGATCCACTTATCAGGGAGAACATTCAGCCTTTGTTTCTCTGGGAATAGTTTACTTCACTTAGCATGATATTCTCCAACTCCATCTATTTACCTAAAAATGCCATTATTTTCTTTTCTTTTAATGCTGAATAATATGGCATTGTGTATATGAACCAGTTTCTTTATCCATTCATCAGTTGAAGGGCATCTCGGTTGGTTCTACTGTTTAGCTATTGTGAATTGAGCTGCTATGAACATTGATGTGGCTGTGTCACTATAGTATGCTGATTTTAATTCCTTTGGGTATAGACGCAGGAGTGGAATAGCTGGGTCAAATGGTGGTTCCAATCCAAGTTTTCTAAGGAATCTCCATATTGCTTTCCAGAGTGGCTGCACCAATTTGCAGTCCCACCAGCAATGCATGAGTATACCTTTTTCTCCTCATCCTCACCAACACTTATTATTACTTGTATCCTTGATGATTGCCATTCTGACTGGAGTGAGATGAAATCTTAGAGTAGCTTTGATTTGCATTTTTCTAATTACTAGAGAAGTTGAACATTTTTTCATATATTTATTGATCAATTGTATATCTTCTTCTGAGAAGTGTCTGTTCAGCTCATTAGTCCATTTATTGATTGAGTTGTGTTTTTTTTTTTAAATTCTTTATGCATCCTGGAAATTAGTGTTCTACCTGGTGTGAGTGTAGTAAAAATGTTCTCCCACTCTGTGGGCACTCTTTCAACATTATTGATTGTTTCCTTTGCTGAGAAGAAGCTTTTAAGTTTGAATCCATGCCATCTATTAATTCTTAATTTTATTTCTTGTGTGTTATAAATCTGGTTTAGGAAGTCAGGACCTAATCTGACATGATGAAGATTTGGGCCTACTTTTTCTTCTATTAGGTGCAGGGTCTCTGGTCTAATTCCTAGGTCCTTAATTATGGGCAGTATTGAAATGTGCTCTGAGAGCACAGCTAGGTGGATTTGCCCCAGGAAGTGTATATATTCATATTATTCCATGAGAAGTCTCTAGTAGCATTCCAGAGATCTTTTCTTCATCTGGGTCTGTGTAAAATTTTACTGAGGAGTTAGATTGAATCATAAATCACGTCCCTTCCAACTTTGTGACTGACTCAAAATCCAAGATAAATGTCAAATACTAAAATAATAGAACCAGGATTGAAAATGATATGGACAGGCTAAAAGGAAGACTTAAAACCTGTGAGATAAATTGTAGCAGGGGTAAACATAATGATCTGCAGTTAGCTTCAGGAAGTCAGGCTGCCTGAGAGCAGAATGCGTCAGCCAGACTTCAAACAGCACAAGGGTTCAGGTACTAGGAATTCAATGTGAGCCAACAGGCTGACCTGGCTGGGAAAAATAAGGCCAAATGATCTTGGACTATACAAACAAAAGCCTAATGTGCTAATGAACAAATACAGAACCTATGGAATTCTTGACTATGTAAATAATATCTATACTTGAACTGCTATATGCAGTTGGATGCTACATTGGTTTCAGGACATCCACAAAGAATTCTACAATTCCTATTGAGAGGAACAAATAAGACAAAGGGTTTGTTTGTTTGTTTGTTTGCTTGTTTTTTAGCTTGAGAAAGGGGAAACAATTGTCTTCAAACATGTTTGGGAACTTTCAAAATGTAAGGGCAAAAATTCCTATTTTATGTGGTTTCAGAATACAATGTCAGAAGACTTTGTTAAAAGATAAATGCAAGGTTGGTAGAGAAGAGGCCTTTCTAATAATTTCAGCTGTCCCATGATTCCTTAGGTTGATTCCTATATTAGTGAGCTTTTCTTCCTCTGAGAATTTAAGCCCAGGTTGAATTATTTCCATACAGCCTTGTTATAAGGGAATTCCACCACTGTGTGAGAGATGAGACTGGAAATTCAGAAACCTCTTTCCATCTCTAAGAGTCCATGATTTCTATTCCACAGCCCTCATTGGAAAGCTGACATTTTCACTTAAAACGTAGCTATGTACCTACAAGGAAGTGTGTGTGTGTGTGTGTGTGTGTGTGTCTGTGTCTGTCCAAGTGTGAACAAACACAAAAACAGGTGCACACCTAAAGGAGCCTCTCCTCAAATGGAGAGAACAGGATGTCCTGTCTTTCCCTTCTCTGGTTTCTGCCACCTCTTTTCTATAACTTTGCATGTAAATCCACTGCCCTGAGTGCAGTTGGAAATAGTCTTCTCAGCAGACCTGACTATGTGCAGCAGAAACCTGAGCTTAAAGACAAGGTGGCACATAAATAGAACAGGAGAGAAAGGAGTGTAGGCATAGAGCTGGCAAAACAAACTTTACCCCAAACTGAACCCCTACAACACTGAAATCTCTCCTGTGTAACTCTGGGCAATAATATTGTCATAGAAAGCACAAAAGGCATTCTTTCAAAATAAAACACAGCTGAGATGGAAAATTCTGGCCATTGTTGCTGTTTGAAGCCAAGAAATTGCATTGTGTTTTCTTGGGTGGGGGAGGGGGAAACAGTACTTTTTCCCCATAAAACCACCAACTATTTTCACAGAAAGAAACTCAGAAATAAAGGATATTCCTGTATTTCTCATTTCTGTAAGTTTCTATGAGGTTTTCATCTTTTTTGATTTTGTCATAGGTAAGGATTTTTTTTTCCCCATATAGCTGCAATTTCAACCTTCTGAACATTAAGCAGATATAAATTATCTACAAGGCTAAAAAGTCTTTGATTAACAAGCTAGGGAATTGCAGGTATTAAAATTGCCCCCCAGAGGGAGCCCATATCGTTCCATGAATGCATTAGACATCTACTTTGAATTACAAAGAAAAATTAATTAAAAAGTATATGTTTATAAGTAATGTGTGTTCCCCTGAGTTCATTCTAAAAGCCACATATATGCAGAATCTAATAAAAATTAAATTACTTTAGCTGCATATTTTACTTAAGCAACATGAGGGGAAAAAAAAGATAAAAGCAGGTGCTACCTAATGTTTCCTTCAAGAGCTTCCTCAATGCCCCCAACAGATCTGAATAGATCTTAATACTCTGCACCCACTGGAGAATTCCGTGTGTGTGGCTGAAATAAGGATTTGCAGCTACCTTACAAAAGGGTGATTCAGAGCTGCTGGGAGCAGCTCTGCTTCCAATCTATCTGCCTCCCGTACCCTGAATTATTCTGGCCATGTCCACATGGTTTCAGCAGAGCTGGTCATGATAGAAAGATTCGGCAAGCTCGATTTACAAGGCGTCATCTATGCTGGGAAATAGCAGGCAGCACTGCTGATTGTTGGCCATTTTAACAAGCCCAACCTCAGGCGTAGTCTTCCCTTCCCGTCTGATCTATCAGACAGCGTGGCCTTAGCATCTCGAGATGTGTGCGAGGCTAGAAGCAATAAAAGTGTTATGACATCCAACACTTTCCCATATTTTGTTTATTCCATAGATATCTCATTTCGTTAGCTTTTTGTGCCTTTTTTTCCCCTCCCTGTGCTTTTTCCCTTTCAGTTACCATGGAAACAATTTCCCTGGTAGGGGAGGAGCCTAATGGCATCCAGGAGTGTGAAGTAAAGTCAATTTATATCATGGTTTGTGAAATATTGGGAGTTTGTAATGGTTGTTATCGCCACATATGGTAAATCAATCTCTCTCTCGAGCAAATTTCTAAATATTGATATGAGTATGGGAGTGATAGAATTATATAGAACCACGCAACTCAGCAACTTGCATGGCAACCATGAGGATCTACATTTCTATTTTGTTTTGCAGGCACAAATAGAAAAAAAAGAAAGAAAGGACAAAAAAAAAAAAAAAAAAAACAAGAGGAAAAAAATGTACCCTATGTTTTTAAAATCTGTGTTAAATTCTCCAACTAATCTCTAACATAAAGTATATGATTGTTTTAATTATACAAATTTAATTATACAAAATTCACTCGTAGAGGGTATATATGTGTGCAAATGTGTAGTGTTTTACATATAGCTTATATATAGTACAGTAGCTATGCCATCTCCATTCTCACTACTAACATTCTCACTTGAAATCAACTGGTATTTGGACAACTGTGTTAATCCAGAAAATGCAAGGTTTTAAAAGTTTGTCAAAATATGTGCACTTCACACAAGCGAGGAAGGTGATTACATCTTCAGGTTTTAAAATAGCCTGGTTTGTTCTCCTTGTCTAAAACCCAAATTTGTTTATTTGGTTTCGCTTGTAGCTTGTTCTGCTCTCTGTTTTCTCTCAAAGAGACGTGAATGATGAGACGACAAAATATTGGATTATTTGTGCTCTTGAAACAGATGCCACCTGAGTTGTGACAGGTATTTTAAGTATAATCTTGTGCATTCATTTAACACTCTCATTTGGAAATTTTCAAACCTTGGGCATATTCTTGTTCATTTACCACTGAAATGAGTCACCTCTTGGGTGTAAAGAGATTGCTGAGAATAACATGGGGCTGGAATGCAGGTGTAGTGGAAGGATAGAGCGGATTTACAACTGTCCTGAAGAGCTTGCTTTGCTTCAAACTTAGAGAGGGTGGGGATATTCTGAGTTTTCTTTCTCCTTGAAAAGGCGCCCTATGTTAACTATAAAGAATGTAGGAATTGTGGTGTGGCTGACATTTTTTTTTTAACGGCAATTGTTCGTATTTGTCCTCCGGTGAAGCACAGTAAGAGCTAAGTAGATCTTCCTTTTTGGATTTGGGAAAATGTTTAATACCTTATCATCTTTTGAGATGAAGATTTTCCAGCTTTTTTAAAAAAAAGTAGCTGGGAAAGGAATTTTAAAAAATTAATTTGTTCTTTTTAGATATACATGACAGTAGAATGTATTTTGACATATTATACATACATGGAGTATAACTTATTCTAATTAGGCTCCCGTTTTTGTGGTTTAACATGATGTGGGCTTACACTGGTCGTGTATCAAATAGGAAAGAACGTAGGAAACTTATGTGCAACTCATTCTGTCTTTCCTATTCCCATATTCCTCTCTTTGGGGAAGGAATTTTAAAGTAAACATTCAAAAAGATGATTTGAGATCTTTACAAATTGAAACATTAAAACAAGAAATTCTATGTAATTAAAGTAGGAGAACACCTGGTGAGAGGGGATGGAATATGCCTGGGTCAGTGGTTTGACCAAACTCAAAAGTTACCACCAATTTCATCAGAAATCCCAACAGTTAAAATCCTGACCTTCGCAGTGCTCCATCTTTTCCCTCCTCTTTGTCCTATTTGGCCCTAAGAAATGCTGCTTGAAAGGGCTACCACCATTCTGTCCTTGCTTTATTTGTACCACATGAGTTGGTTTTACAATTGCTTCTCACTGAAAGAGTCAATTCAGTGCCAAGTCTACTGTAACGTACAGGGAATCTAACGCGCCTGGAGAGCAGGTTCACAACAGCTTCTGCATCCTGAACAGGTTGGAGAAGTAAATTCTCAGAAAAAGCCTGAGGCTGGTGCACAGAGCATGAGGTATCTTGGCCAGGATGAGTAGAGGAAACAGCCTCTTCCTCTACATGAGTTCTTATGCAATTGGAGGATTTTGTGATCCAATTCTTTGAGAGAAGCATGTGCAGTATATATGTTTCCCCAGAGCAGGCAGACAGGTAACCAGCCTTGTCCTTCATAGGTTTTATAATGCACAGGGTAAAAAATAACCTATTTGTTGCATCAGTTTTCTCCATTCTGCTTGTTTGCACTATTAAAATAAGCCCAGTGTTTTTTTTTTTCAAACACACTTTATTTTATTTTTTCATTATTTATAAGATAAATCGTGTCTGGAACGGGGCAGGGGCTGGCATGACTGTTGATCTACCCTGAAGATGCATACAGGCAGGAAGTGGTATGGCTTTCTTGGGTCTTCTCTCTGACAAAACAGGGGCCACCCAGGGAACTTCCTGAAACCAGTGACATTTGTTCGGATTGCTCCAGTGAGACCCTATTGGTATCAGCACAGCTCAGAAACCAGGTACTATCGCTGTGTGCATCCTTAGTGTTTTAAGTAAGGTCAATGGAATCAGGATGTATTACCTCCCCTCAGCTCCATAATGAACTTGATGCACATCAGACAGGAGATAAGGAATTATTTGAATCCATCACTCAAGGTTAATAAAGAGAGAATACAGGTTTTGTTTTTCCTCTTTTTTTCTTAAGTAAATTTTGTTTTACCTTTTCTCTCTCTGGTTATCATTTGCTTATTTGGCTTAGGTTTTAGATGGATAAAGGTCGTAGATGATATAAGGAAAAGGAAATGTTGAAGAGCCTGAATCTGATCTAGCAGATAGTCCATAATCTTGTTCAAAGATTCATCTTCTGTCCAGAGATGTGGGTATATTCACATACATCAAACAGGGCAGAAATACCTTATTTAAAAATTTCCAGTTACTTAGTCTTGGTGAGCTACATCTAGTTCATGTCAACTTTGGTTCTGTGCCTGCTCTTGATTTGATGTAGGTGGACATCCAACTCCACTTACTACCTGGAGGACTGGAGGGTTTTTTCCCCTCTTCCTATGGCAAGAGGGACAGGAATAGCCACATTTGGGTAATAGCAGAAAGAACATCTTATTGTCTAGGAAGTCAAGGAAAGGACAAAAGCCAAGAAGAGGGATGGATAAGTGGCATATATAAAGACAGGAGCCTAAATTACACACAGGAAGACAGATCCTAAGACCTGAAGCAGGCAAATTTTGGGACACAGGATGGAGGTATTGGGGCCAGATGTGTGGGTTTAATGCTAGGAGTATCACAGGTATGTCCAGAGTTGTTGTAGTTAGGGGTGTGACTCAGGTTAGACCCAGTGTGAGACTGGCAAACTGAGAGGATCTGCCAGCACTCATAATGTGTTTAGGTCTGACTTTTAAATTACACATTTTATTTTTTATTTCATAATTCCTTCAGGTCTGACTTTTTAATTATACTTTTTATATTTAGATAATGCTAAATTTACATAGTTACATAAAAGAAAATAAGGAGAGCTCATGTACTTTTTATTCATGTTCTTCTAGTGATAACGTCGTGAAAACTGTAGTAAATATTCCAACCAAGATATCAGAATTGATGCAGTCAAGGTACAGAATATTTCCATCACCATAAGATCCTACAGTTGCCATTTTAGAACTCCCTCCTCCATTTCCTCCTCTCCCCTTCCTTCATTATCTGTATAACCACCATGCCATCCTTTATAATGTCATCAGTTCAAAAATGTTATATAATGGAGCCTGATAGTATGTAACCTTTGCATATTGGTTTTTGTCTCTCAGCATAGTTCTTTGGAGATTCATCCAGGTTCTTGTATGTATGAATGGATTGTTCCTTTCTATTGTTAAATAGTATTTTTTTTTGGTGTGAATTTACAATAGACTCTAATTATTCAATCATTTCCATTGAAGGACATTTGGGATCTTTCCAGGTTTGGGCTATTGTACTAGGTAAAGTAATTCACATTTTATACGTGAGCTTATATAAACTTCATGGACAGATATTTGTGTGAACATAAGTCATCATTCCTCTAAATAAGTACATACTAGTGAAAATTGCTAGGTTTTATAGTAGTTGCACGTTTGCACATTGAGTAAGAAAATATCAAACTGTTTTCCAAGTGCTGCAACATTTTACATTCCCACAAGTCAGTCAAGGATGATCCAGTTTCTTTGTATCCTCACCAGCTTTTGTGATTGCCACTATTTTTATTTTGTCAATTCTGATATAGTAATGTATAGTAATATCTCATTGATATAGTAATGTATAGTAATATCTCATTGTGGTTTTTAGTTGCATTTCCCTACTGGATGAGGATGTTGATCATCTTTCTGTATATTTATTTTCATTAAGTGTCTCTTCAAAAAAAACTTTTATTCATTTTCTAATTGGATTGTGTATTTTTACTGATAAGTTTTCAAAGTCCCTTCTATTTTCTAGATACTAGCCTTTTTCAGATATGTGGTTTGTAAATATTTTCTCCCACTGGATTTCTTGTCTTTTCATGCTCCTAACAATGTGCTTCATGAACACAAGTGTCCAGGTTGTCTATATTTCCCTTTACAGATCATACTTTCATTGTCAAATCTAAAGAACTTGGACTTAGCTCTAGATCTTGAGGAGTTTTTCCCTTATATATCTCTCTCAAAAAGTTTTGTTTTATAAGTTTGCATTTTTTTAAGCAAGTTGTAAAACATAGGTCAAAGTTCACTTTTTTTTGCATATGAGTGCTGAATATACTACAACAGTTTGTTGAAAAGGCTATCTTTTCTCCAATGAATTACTTTTGCACCTTTGTCAAAACTCAACTGGGTCTATTTCTGTGTTCTCTCATCCATTACATTGATTTATGTTTTCATCCGTTTATAACGCTGTATAGTTATTTTTAATTTTTTTAGTTGTAGATGGACTAAAAATAAACAATATCTTTATTTTATTTTTATGTGGTGCTGAGGATTGAACCCAGTGCCTCACATGTGCGAGGTGAGTGTTCTACCAGTGAGCTACAACCAGTATAGTTCCTTTACTGTAGCTATATAACTGCCTTCAAATCAGATAGACTGATTCCTTTCTTCTTATATAATTATCTTTTTTTTACTATTCTAGTTTCTATACCTTTTTACATAATTTTTTTAAAAAACATTGTATATACAAAAATTATTGCTAGAATTTTGATAGGAATTGTGTTAAACCTATATACCAATTGACAAAAAATTTACATCTTTAATATATTGAGTTTTTGTATCCATGAACACTATATGCATCCCAATTTATTTAATTCTTTAAAAAATATTTTCCATTTGTGTTGTGTAGTTTTCACATTTAAATTCTATATATATTTTACTAGATTTACACTTTTATTTTGTTACAGTTGTAAATGGTATCATATTTTTAATTTTAGTATCCACATATTTATTGCTAGCATACAGAATGCAATTGGCTTTTATATTTTATAATACATTCTTTGAACATGATAAACTTATTTCTTAGTTCTAGGTGCTTTCTTTTGTATAAAAATTATATCATGCAAACAGGGACAATTTTCTTTCATCCTTTTCCATCGGTATGAATTTTACTATCTTCTTTGGCCTTGTACCTACTAGAATTTGCAGCACTTTGTTGATGAAAAGAGCTAAGAGACAACATTTTACCTGGTACCTGATTTTAGGGAGAAATGTCGAAGATTTCACCATTAAGCACAATGTAAACTGTAAGATTTTAAAAAATGGTCATTACTAAATTGAGGAAGCTTCATTCTGTTTCTATTCCTATTTTTGAGAGTTTTCATTTTTAGGATGAATGAATATTGAGTTTTGTAAAGTGCTTTTCTGCATCAATTGATATGAACACATTGTTTTCTTCTTTAGCCTCTTATTATAGTAGATTATATTGATTTATTTTCAAATATTAAACTAGACATATGTCCATGAAATAATTCCCATTTTTTCATGGTGTAAAATCATTGTGTATATTGATTAATTCTATTTACTAATATTTTCTTAAAGAGTTTTGTATCAATATTCAGGAGACATATTGGCATTTTCTTTTCTGTTTTTACTACCTTTGTGTGCCTTGGTATCAGGGTGATACCAACTTCATAAAATGAGTTGGAAAGTGTTCCCTTCCCTTCTATTTACTAGAAAACATTGTGTAGAAGTAGTGCTGATTTTTCTTTAAACATTTAATAGAATTCTCCAGTAAACCATTAAGGTCTAGAGTAATCATTTGGAGGAGTTTGTAAATTATGAATTAAATTGCTTATACAGTTATTTGACTATTCAAATTACATCATTCATGTTGAGTGACTTATGTTTTGTGTTTTGAGGACTTGTCCATTTCATCTAAGTTATCAAATTGATATATTTAGCATGGTTGTAGAATCACTTTCAAATATTTTTGGTGTTTGCAGTGATATGCCAAAATATATTTGTAGTGATATTCCTTGTTTTATTTGTGATTTTGGTAGGTGTTATGATTTGGGTTTGAGGTGTCCCCCAAAGTTCCTGCATTAACGCGCAAGACTATTCAGCAATGAAATTATTGAATTATGAGAGCTATAACCTAATCAGTCCATCCTCGTCTGGACGGACTGACTGGGTGTTAAGTATAGACAGGTTAAGCATGGTTGGAGGAGGTGGGTCACTGGGGGCATGCCCTGAAAGAGTGCATCTTCCCAGAAGCCAATGTCCCCCTTTCCATGTGTCTCTCCATCCCTCCCCATCTCCCTCCTTCCCTCCCCATCCTGGTCACCATGAGAGGAGCAGCTTTCTGTCACTCAGCCCTTCTTCCATGTTGTGCAGCCTCACCTTGGACCCACAGCAATGGAGTCAGCCAGTTATAGACTGAGACCTCTGAAACCGTGAGCCCCAAATAAACTAATAAACTCCTCCTTTTCTAATTTGTTCTTGTCAGGTAACAGCCATGCCATGCAAAACTGACTAAAACAGTAGGTATGTCTTCTCTCCTTTTTCTTTGTTAGTCCTACCAAAAGCTCAATTTCATTAATCATATTCATTGACCTTTTCTAAAAATAAGCTTTTTGCTTTATCTTCTTCATTTTTTTCCAATTTTGTCAATCTCGTTTATTTTTGCATTTATATATATTATTTCCTTTCTTCTGCTTGTTTTGGGTTCATTTCATCCTTATTTTCCTAGTTTCCTGAGGTTATTGATGTAAGAGTTTTCCTCTTTTATAATATAGAGAAATTAATGTGATAAATTTCCCTCTCAGAACTGCTTTAGTTGCTTCATCCATTTTGATGTACTGTTTTTTTGTTTTCTTCAATTGAACATATTTTTTTCTCATTTCTCTTCAGACCAATTTCTCTTTGACAAATGGATTATTTAGAAGAGTGTTGTTTCCAAATGTTTAGAGAATTTTCTCTTGTCCCTTGAGTACTGGCTCCTTGTTTGATTCTGTTGTGTCACAGAGCACACTTACACTGTATGTCTTTCATTATTTTAAATCAGTTGAGGTCTCTTTAATGGTCCAGGATATGCTGTATCTTGGTGTATGCTTTGTGGGCCCTTGAAAAAGCATGTATGCTGATGTTGTTGGATGATGTTCTGTAAATATAAGATCAGATCCTGTTTTTGGATGACACTTTGTCTTCTTTATCCTTGATGATTTCACCATCTAGTTCTTCTATCAGTTTTTTTAGTTTAATTGATTTTATTTTTTTAAAAACACGACAGCAGAATGCATTACAGTTCTTATTACACGTATCTTTGTATATATATTATGTTCATGCCAATTCATGCCTTTATACATGGACTTTGGTTTTTTTTGCATTACAATTCTTATTACACATATATACCACAATTTTCCATATCTCTGTTTATATATAAAGTATGTTGACACCCAATTCGAGTCTTCATACATGTACTTTGGATAATGATGTCCATCACATTCCACCACCCTTGCCAATCCCCTGCCCCCTCCCTTTACCTCCCACCCCTCTTCCCTATCTACAATTCATTTTCTATCAGTTTTTGACAGAGATGCTGAAGTCTACAAGTATAATTGGAGGTCTCTCTCTCTCTCTCTCTCTCTTTCTCTCTCTCTCTATCTCCTGCCCCCCTCCCATTTCAAATGTATTTCTAACTGAATCATTTTCATCCTTATTCTAACATCTCTATCAACTTAATGTTGCTATCTATTGGTTATCTTTTTGTTTTCATTCTGTTTTAAAAATTTCTCCTGATTCTTGATATGATGAGTGAATTTTTACTGAAACCTGGATATTTGTGTATTATCCAGTGAGATTCTGGATCTCATTTTGACTTTCTTTGTGAGCTACTTGATACAACTCCAGAAGGAAAAGGAGGGTG
This sequence comes from Marmota flaviventris, assembly GCF_047511675.1. NCBI lineage: Eukaryota > Metazoa > Chordata > Mammalia > Rodentia > Sciuridae > Marmota > Marmota flaviventris. The sequence continues at coordinate 67,506,976 of NC_092512.1, forward strand.
CCACCTTATGACTGTCAGGTGAAGTAGAAGTCCAGGTTCCCCACTAGCTTCCAATTATACCTGAATGGGAAGAATGTTCTTGTTTATTTCTGGGCAGAAGAAGATGTTCTGAATCCCCAAGTGGTCTCCACTGACGTTATGTTGAGGTTGGCCTGGAGTGCATGGAAGTTCAGGGTCCCCTGCCATCTGCATTAACTCCACTGAGACTGTGAAGGGTAATGGGTTCTTTACCAGCTAGTGAGCATGAAATCATTTGGGCCTTGACCTGATACGATCCTGGACAGAGAATGAGGCTACTTGTTAAGTGTTTGTCAGAGTGGCAGTATGAGCTCCTTATTGGTTCTCAACTATGTTGGGTAGGGCTACTGCCTCAGCTTTTGCTTTTCTATTTTATTTTTATTTTATTAGTAGTATTTATTTATTTGTGTGTATGTGTGTTTATAGTAGAATAACAATTGTTTACGTTTTCTATATGGAAGTTGCCTATTTTCTGACTCAATGGAACTAGATGTCTGCTGGGTGTTCTTTTGTCTTGGTCTTGGTTTCCTGGGTTCCTAGGCTTCTGACTTCTTTGGTGCCAAGTCTCAGAAAACCCAGAGATATTACCATTGTGTTGTTCTTTGTGTCCTGAGCTCCTTGACTGGACTGTCCTTGTCTCCACCTTTCAGAGTCCTTATATGTTTGGTTTTTATATGTTATAGTTTGAATGTGGTGAGGTTTTCCCCAAAAGCTCATATGTGAGACAATGAAAGAAGATTAAGAGGAGAAATGATTGGGTAATGAGAACCTTAACCCAATCAGTGAATCAATCCCCTGATGGGATTAGCTGAGTGGTCACTAAAGGTGAGTAGGGTATGGCTGGAGGAGATGGGCATTAGGGGGCCATGGCTTTGGGGTGTATATTTTATATTTGGCAAGTAGATACAAAATATCTCTGCTTCCTCATCCTGAGAGCTGCTTGCCTCCACCAAACTCTTCTTCCATGGAGATCCACCTTACCTCGAACCCCATGGAATGGAATCAGCTGTCTATGCACTGAGACCTCTGAAACTTGAGCCCCTAAATAAATACTTTCTCCTATATAGTCATAGCAGCAAAAAAATAAAAAATAAAAAAAAACTGACTAAAACAGTATACAATGATCATAGTTTTTAGTTGTAGAAGTGGGATTAATGGGGAACATATACCTAACCTAGATTCTTGGGGTGGAGATTGTATTGATTTTTTTTTTCATAAGACTCCTTGAGAGGGAACTGTGACCACCCACAGAGCAGGCCCAGCGGCCTGCTGAGGGGCAGAGCTGCCCCCCACCCCCCGCGCCTGCCAGGTAGGGGAACTTTGACCACCGACAGAAAAGGCCCAGTGGCCCGCGGCGGGACAGAGCTCCCAATCACTCCTGCAAGGTAGGCGGGCCTGCGACCCACCAGCAGAAGAGGAGCAGCGGCCTGCTGAGAGGCAGAGCCACCCCCTCCCCCTGCACCGGCAAGGTAGAGGGAACTGTGACCACGCACAGAGCAGGCCCAGCGGCCTGCTGAGGGGCAGAGCCGCCCCCCACCCCCCGTGCCTGCCAGGTAGGTGGAACTGTGACCACCGACAGAAAAGGCCCAGTGGCCCACGGCCGGACAGAGCTTCCAATCACTCCTGCAAGGTGGGCGGGCCTGCGACCCACCTGCAGAAGAGGAGCAGCGGCCTGCTGAGAGGCTGAGCCGCCCCCTCCCCCTGCGCCGGCAAAGTAGAGGGAACTGTGACCACCCACAGAGCAGGCCCAGCGGCCTGCTGAGGGGCAGAGCCGCCCCCCACCCGCCGCGCCTGCCAGGTAGGGGAACTGTGACCACCGACAGAAAAGGCCCAGTGGCCTGCGGCGGGACAGAGCTTCCAATCACTCCTGCAAGGTAGGCGGGCCTGCGACCCACCAGCAGAAGAGGAGCAGCGGCCTGCTGAGAGGCAGAGCCGCCCCCTCCCCCCCGCGCCTGCAAGGTAGACGGAACTGTGACCACCATCAGAACAGGCCAGACCTGCAACCGAGAGACAGAACAGGCCCAGTGGCCTGAGGAAGGGTAGAGCCGCCCCCCCCCCCGCGCCTGCAAGGTAGGCGGACCTGCGACCCACTGGCAGTACAGCCCCAGAGGCCTGCAGAGGGGCAGTGCCGCTGCCTGCGCCTGCAAAGTAGGCAGAACTGCGACCACTGACAGAACAAGCCTAGCGGCCCGCAGAAGGACAGAGCCGCCGCCCGCGCCTGCAAGGTCGGCGGACCTGCTACCGACCGACAGAGCAGGCCCAGCGGCCTGCCGGCGTGGTAGGCACATTGCCCCAATTGGAGGAGGGGCAGAGCCGCCGCCCGCGCCTGCGAGGGAGACTTTGCAACTATACAAGACCAATATAAATATATAGGGGGAAAATTCAATAGCACAACAGTTTCACCAAGTAGAAAGGAACGCGAACAGTATGAAGAGACAAGGAAAGAAAGGACCACAAGCAATGCAGGTCAACTCAACGTTAGAAGAGGTAATAGCTGCAGCTGATGGAATGTCAGATAAAGAATTCAGGATATACATGCTTCAGATGATCTGGAGTCTCAAGGAAGACATCAGACAGCAAAATCAGACAATGAAAGATCACTTCAACAATGAATTACATAAACAAATCCAAGAAGCAAAAGATCAACTATACAGGGAGATAGAGGTTATAAAAAACAAACAAACAGAAATCCTAGAAATGCAGGAAGCAATAAACCAACTTAAAAACTCAATGGAGGATACTACCAGCAGAGTAGAACACTTAGAAGACAGAACATCAGACAATGAAGATAAAGTATTTCAACTTGAAAAGAACATAGACAGCTCAGCAAGACTGTTAAGAAACCATGAGCAGAACATCCAAGAAATATGGGATAACATCAAGAGACCAAATTTAAGAGTCATTGGGATACAGGAAGGGACAGAGTTTCAAACCAAAGGAATGAGCAATCTATTCAATGAAATAATATGAGAAAACTTCCCAGACTTGAAGAATGAGACAGAACCCCAAATCTTAGAAGCCTACAGGACGCCGAATGTGCAAAATCATAAGAGACCCACACCTACACATATTATAATGAAGATGCCCAACATACAGAATAAGGAGAGAATTTTAAAAGCTACAAGAGAAAGGAAGCAGATCACATTTAGGGGTAAGCCAATCAGAATAACAGCTGATCTTTCAACACAGACTCTGAAAGCTAGAAGATCCTGGAATAACATATTTCAAACACTGAAAGAAAATGGGTTCCAACCAAGAATTGTGTTTCCAGCGAAATTAAGCTTCAGGATGGAAGATGAAATTAAAACCTTCCACGATAAACAAAAGTTAAAAGAATTTGCAGCTAGAAAACCATCTCTTCAAAACATCCTCGCCAAAACATTTCAGGAAGAGGAAATGGAAAATAACAATGAAAACCAACAGTGGGAGGTAGGACAGTAAAGGGGGGAAAATAATCAAAGAGGAAAACAAACCATGTTTAGTAACATAAATAAACAAATATGGCTGGAAGAACAACCCATATCTCAATAATAACCCTAAATGTTAATGGCTTAAACTCACCAATCAAGAGACACAGGCTAGTAGAATGGATCACAAAACAAGACCCAACAATATGCTGCCTACAGGAGACGCATTTGATAGGAAAAGACATACATAGGCTGAAGGTGAAAGGTTGGGAAAAATCATATCACTCATATGGACTTCGGAAACAAGCAGGAGTATCCATACTCATATCAAATAAAATAGATTTCAAGCCAAAGTTAATCAAAAGGGATAAAGAGGGACACTACATACTGCTCAAGGGAACCATACACCAACAAGACATAACAATCATAAATATATATGCCCCAAACAATGGTGCAGCTATGTTCATCAAACAAACTCTTCTCAAGTTCAAGAGTCTAATAGACCACCATACAATAATCATGGGAGACTTCAACACACCTCTATCACCACTGGACAGATCTTCCAAGCAAAAGTTGAATAAGGAAACTATAGAACTCAATAACACAATTAATAACCTAGACTTAATTGACATATATAGAATATACCACCCAACATCAAGCAGTTACACTTTTTTCTCAGCAGCACATGGATCCTTCTCAAAAATAGATCATATATTATGTCACAGGGAAACTCTTAGACAATATAAAGGAGTAGAGATAATACCATGCATCCTATCTGATCATATTGGAATGGAACTGAAAATCAACGATAAAAGAAGGAAGGAAAAAGAATACATCACTTGGAGAATGAACAATAGGTTACTGAATGATCAATGGGTTATAGAAGACATCAAGGAGGAAATTAAAAAATTCTTAGAGATTAATGAAAACACAGACACAACATATCGGAATCTATGGGACACATTGAAAGCAGTTCTAAGAGGAAAATTCATTGCTTGGAGTTCATTCCTTAAAAAAAGAAAAAAACCAACAAATAAATGATCTCATACTTCATCTCAAAATCCTAGAAAAAGAAGAGCAAAACAACAGCAAAAGAAGTAGAAGGCAAGAAATAATTAAAATCAGAGCTGAAATTAATGAAATCGAAACAAAAGAAACAATTGAAAAAATTGACAAAACTAAAAGTTGGTTATTTGAAAAAATAAACAAAATCGACAGACCCTTAGCCATGCTAGCGAAGAGAAGAAGAGAGAGAACTCAAATTACTAGCATACGGGATGAAAGAGGCAATATCACAACAGACACTTTAGAAATACAGAAGATAATCAAAAATTATTTTGAATCCTTATACTCCAATAAAATAGAAGATAGTGAAGGCATAGATAAATTTCTTAAGTCATATGATCTGCCCAGATTGAGTCAGGAGGATATAGACAACCTAAACAGACCAATATCAATTGAGGAAATAGAAGAAACCATCAAAAGACTGCCAACTAAGGAAAGCCCAGGACCGGATGGGTATACAGCAGAGTTTTACAAAACCTTTAAAGAGGAACTAATACCAATACTTTTCAAGCTACTTCAGGAAATAGAAAAAGAGGGAGAACTTCCAAATTCATTCTACGAGGCCAACATCACCCTGATACCTAAACCAGACAAAGACACTTCAAACAAAGAAAACTACAGACCAATATCTCTAATGAACCTAGATGCAAAAATCCTCAATAAAATTCTGGCGACTCGGATACAAAAACATATCAAAAAAATTGTGTACCATGATCAAGTAGGATTCATCCCTGGGATGCAAGGCTGGTTCAATATACGGAAATCAATAAATGTTATTCACCACATCAATAGACTTAAAAATAAGAACCATATGATCATCTCGATAGATGCGGAAAAAGCATTCGACAAAGTACAGCATCCCTTTATGTTCAAAACTCTAGAAAAACTAGGGATAACAGGAACATACCTCAATATTGTAAAAGCAATCTATGCTAAGCCTCAGGCTAGCATCATTTTGAATGGAGAAAAATTGAAGGCATTCCCTCTAAAATCTGGAACAAGACAGGGATGCCCTCTCTCACCACTTCTGTTCAACATAATTCTCGAAACACTGGCCAGAGCAATTAGACAGACGAAAGAAATTAAAGGCATAAAAATAGGAAAAGAAGAACTTAAATTATCACTATTTGCAGATGACATGATTCTATACCTAGCAGACCCAAAAGGGTCTACAAAGAAACTATTAGAGCTAATAAATGAATTCAGCAAAGTGGCAGGATATAAAATCAACACGCATAAATCAAAGGCATTCCTGTATATCAGCGACAAATCCTCTGAAATGGAAATGAGGACAACCACTCCATTCACAATATCTTCAAAAAAAATAAAATACTTGGGAATCAACCTAACAAAAGAGGTGAAAGACTTATACAACGAAAACTACAGAACCCTAAAAAGAGAAATAGAAGAAGATCTTAGAAGATGGAAAAATATACCCTGTTCATGGATAGGCAGAACTAACATCATCAAAATGGCGATATTACCAAAAGTTCTCTATAGGTTTAATGCAATGCCAATCAAAATCCCAACGGCATTTCTTGTAGAAATAGAGAAAGCAATCATGAAATTCATATGGAAAAATAAAAGACCCAGAATAGCAAAAACAATGCTAAGCAGGAAGTGTGAATCAGGCGGTATAGCGATACCAGACTTCAAACTATACTACAGAGCAATAGTAACAAAAACAGCATGGTACTGGTACCAAAACAGGCAGGTGGACCAATGGTACAGAATAGAGGACACAGAAACCAATCCACAAAACTACAACTACCTTATATTTGATAAAGGGGCTAAAAGCATACAATGGAGGAAGGATAGCATCTTCAACAAATGGTGCTGGGAAAACTGGAAATCCATATGCAACAAAATGAAACTGAATCCCTTTCTCTCGCCATGCACAAAAGTTAATTCAAAATGGATCAAGGAGCTTGATATCAAATCAGAGACACGCCGTCTGATAGAAGAAAAAGTTGGCTACGATCTACATACTGTGGGGTCGGGCTCCAAATTCCTCAATAGGACACCCATAGCACAAAAGTTAATAACTAGAATCAACAAATGGGACTTACTCAAACTAAAAAGTTTTTTCTCAGCAAAAGAAACAATAAGAGAGGTAAATAGAGAGCCTACATCCTGGGAACAAATCTTTACTCCTCACACTTCAGATAGAGCCCTAATATCCAGAGTATACAAAGAACTCAAAAAATTAGACAATAAGAGAACAAACAACCCATTCAACAAATGGGCCAAGGACCTGAACAGACACTTCTCAGAGGAGGACATACAATCAATCAACAAGTACATGAAAAAATGCTCACCATCTCTAGCAGTCAGAGAAATGCAAATCAAAACCACCCTAAGATACCATCTCACTCCAGTTAGATTGGCAGCCATTATGAAGTCAAACAACAACAAGTGCTGGCGAGGATGTGGGGAAAAGGGTACACTTGTACATTGCTGGTGGGACTGCAAATTGGTGCAGCCAATTTGGAAAGCAGTATGGAGATTTCTTGGAAAGCTGGGAATGGAGCCACCATTTGACCCAGCTATTCCCCTTCTTGGTCTATTCCCTAAAGACCTAAAAAGAGCATGCTACAGGGACACTGCTACATCGATGTTCATAGCAGCACAATTCACAATAGCTAGACTGTGGAACCAACCTAGATGCCCTTCAATGGATGAATGGATAAAAAAAATGTGGCATTTATACACAATGGAGTATTACTCTGCATTAAAAAAATGACAAAATCATAGAATTTACAGGGAAATGGATGGCATTAGAGCAGATTACGCTAAGTGAAGCTAGCCAATCCCTAAAAAACAAATGCCAAATGTCTTCTTTGATATAAGGAGAGTAACTAAGAACAGAGTAGGGTCGAAGAGCATGAGAAGAAGATTAACATTAAACAGGGATGAGAGGTGGGAGGGAAAGGGAGAGAGAAGGGAAATTGCATGGAAATGGAAGGAGACCCTCGGAGTTATACAAAAGTACATACAAGAGGAAGTGAGGGGAAGGGGAAAAATAATACAAGGGGGACAAACGAATGTCAGTAGAGGGGGCAGAGAGAGAAGAGGGGAGGGGAGGGGAGGGGAGGGGGGATAGTAGAGGATAGGAAAGGCAGCAGAACACAACAGACACGAGTATGGCAATATGTAAATCAATGGATGTGTAACTGATGTGATTCTGCAATCTGTATATGGGGTAAAAATGGGAGCTCATAACCCACTTGAATCAAATTGTGAAATATGATATATCAAGAACTATGTAATGTTTTGAACAGCCAACAATAAAACATTAAAAAAAAAAAAACAAGTCATACACCTGACACTGAGTCCTTAGAACAAGAAAGAATACTTGTTTCCCAAATTGAAGAATATATTTCCATTCTTTTAAACTGTTTCCAAAGCTAATTTGAGAAAGGAATACTGCATAACTTAAATAGAAAGTCAAATATAATTTATTTAGAATAACTGATCATAGCAGTAATATTTCCATACCTTGTTATCTGAGACATAATCATTCCTATGTGAAAGACTTTAACAGTGAAGCCTGCACTCATATAGTTAATTGAACTCAGATCTGTTGAACCCAAAAAGTGAGGGAAAACAAATTAAGAAATGTTAAATGGTAGATATATAGCAAATCACTGTTATACATAAATCAATTTTTTAAACAGTACCAAAATTATTTATACTCTCATGTATGTGAACATTAGCATTTTTAAATTTGCGTTACGTATTAGAGAGATCAATATGAATAAATAACCTTATAGGCAAATGATATTTATGTTTGAACAGGGCAATCTTTTAGAACTAAAGCCAGATAAAGAACTAAAGCCAGATAAATAAAAAGATAAACTTTAATGATAAAAGAAACCATATTTTAAAAATATATTTGTAAGGATATAAAATACATACTAGTTTTTCTAAGCAGAAAGTGATTTAATAATAAATTTAAAAATCATCTATTATCTTCCTATACATTGAACATCCTCTCACTGACGTTGTGGCACAACCAATTCTCCAGCCTCTTTGAGCATTCTACATCCATTTCTAGGGCAGGTGCTTGCTATCTTCAAAGCACTTATTCTGTCACCATTTAATATGGAATTAAGAGAGGTTTGAGATACCTATCTTCAATAATTTTCAAACTTATCATTTACAGTTGAAATACAGCTTAGAATTCATAGACAAGTTAGTAAATTAGAAAGAATGAAAAGACAAAGTTGGGATGATTAGCATTTTTGCCTTAATTTTTTCAGAAATCCACAAAATAAAATATATATATAAAAAAAGACTCCTTATTAAGGTCAAGAATATACAAAATAGCAAGAACCTGTTTGGGTACTAAGCAATTGAACTCAGGGATTTTCCCATGCCAGGCAAGCACTTTACCATTGAGCTCCATCCCCACTTACTAACAGCAAGCACTTGTGTCTGCTCATCAAGACCATGAAGAAGAATATTCTAATGAATTTCTGGACCTAGGTGATGGCTACTCCCTTCTGACAACACTGAATACATTGGAAGAATTGTAACATGTTCCACATGAAGATGCCTTACCTTATTTCTATGCATGTAGACTGTGAAGTATGAACTCATTATTCTCTCCTTTTTTTTAACATGTTTTACTCTCCTTCATTGAGAGCACTAGATATAAAGTATCTACTAGTCTATGGAGAATTAGAGTATCTATGGGACTAAAGGATTTGAGAAGAATGTACATGTTGATCCAATTTTGTTCAACTTTATTTATATAAAATGAGTTTTTAAAAAATCTGTCTGGGTTGGAAGAAATAAAGAAGTTCAAAGAGAAACTTAAGTAATGCTATCAAATATATTGTAATCAACTTTGGGGGGTTGTAATGTATTGCATTTTCCCATTTCTGTGGTGTAAATATTCTTACTGTGGCTGATTTCAAACTACCAATGTGAGAACATTCAGGATGGAGCTAGGAAGAGATCCTAACAACTGTTTTCATAAGTTGTAGGCATTAGTACCCTTATACTGTTGCAAATTATAGTCACTGTTACTACTTTTGAGAAGGGGACCTCTGTGTCTACTATTTAGCTTCCAGGGAAAATTATCAGGTAAACTCCTACTAAATTTGAATATTTTTTCTACTTCTAAACCTTCTAACTTGCTTCTGAGGCTTGTGGTTACTCCATCCACTACCATAATATTGTGGAAAAGGTCATAATGACTGTATGAATCAGTGTTGGGTAGTCCAGGGGAATCTTTACCCATTTTTCTACAGCGAAGGGGAAAGAAATTACACTTTCCTCTGCTCCTGAGAAGGGCCACAAATTTGGCTGAATGCAAAAACCAGGTGTGTTCGTCAGCTTTTCATCTTTGTGATCAAAATATCTGACAAAAACAGCTCAGAGGAATACAAGTTTATTTGAGGCACACAGTTTCAGAGGTCTCTGTTCATAGTTAGCAGACTCCATTTCTCTGGGTCCAAGATGAGGTTGAATATTATGGTGGGAGGGCAGGTTGGAAGAAGACTACAGAGAGAGAGAGAGAGAGAGAGAGAGAGAGAGAGAGAGAGAGAGAGAAAGAAAGAAAAAGAGAGAGACAGAGAGCACAAGCACATGAAGAGCCAGGGACAAAGTATTGTCCAAGGTAATAACCCAGTGACCTCCTTCCTTTAGCCATGCTCTATTACCACAAAGTATTCCATTCAAATTATTAATCCATCAAATGAATTAATCCACTGATGAAGTCACAGCTCTCATAGTTTAATCATTTCATCTCTGAATATTCCTCTATTGTCTAACACCTATTTTGGGGGGGAGACACCTCATATCCAAACCATAAAACCAGGAAGAAAAATGACTTCATTGTAATGAGAGGAAACTCGAGGACAGAAAGCAGCCTCGGTTTGTGTACCACAGTTAAGAACGCTCTCGGATGTCTCATTGAATGTCCACGTGGAGGTCAGGAAGCACAAAGAACAACATGCAGCAGCTCAACATCTCACTGAAAACACAGCTGAGGGCTGATAATGACCAAAGGAGAAATTCTAATTGTGCCTTTGATGGTTGCATGATTTGGGGCTAGTTTAGTTCCCTAAACATGAGAATTTTAAAAATATTTGATACTTTCTCAAAGGACTTCAATAAGTCTTTTAACTCCATATCATTATTAAGTCATTGTTTCTAGGTACATCCTTCTGCCTTCTAAAAGGAAGAGGCATATCCTTTTTATTCTGGCCCTCTAGAGATGCAGTTGAAGAGTTCTATTAGGAACAGAGCTTTTGAGGAGGCAGGAAGAGAGAGAGAGACTGTGATTTGATAATGGATGACATCCAGAAAAGTGATATGCCAAATTGTTATAATATAAGATGAACATAAAGCAATATATTTTCATTTTTTATTCATCTCTTCCTTAAATTTCAGTTATCCTGAAGTGAGTCCACGAATCTTGATGGGATTAGAGACTATTGTGCTTTTGATGACTTTAGTGACAATAATAAAATGAATAAATTAAAAGTAAGGTGCATATGTCTGTATAACCCATGTGTATTCATAGTTGAATAAGAATCTCCAACGTTGGGTACATGCTGGGAAAATGTTGGTCAGGGAAGTTTTATTATAAGGGAGGTATAGTTGTATATCCCAGGCTCTGGATGGTAGCATACATATCTGGTGGGAATGTAAACCTAAAGTACATTTTTTGTAGAAAAAGACAAATGGTACTTAATTCCTTTAGCACTTTCATTGGTGGATTGGTGTCAAGGCAATATTTCTAGGGTAATATTTTGCATATTTTGGTAGTTCTCTACTATCTACTACCATCTTCTAAACCAATCATTTCTTTCAGCTGTGAGAAGAAATTATTCATTTAAAGAAAAATCTACTATTGCTTTAGGGCTTCCAATGATGTGTACAAAATACAAATTTAACAATTAAATTACATTAAATTAAATTAACTTCAGCAGCTGTAATTTCTGTTAAAAAGCACAGCCGAGTATTGGGCATGAGAGAATGCAATGTGAAGGCTATTATTTTTTTTCTGATGGTTTTAGCTATTTAATCTTTTGATTCCCACAAGAATTAAGATGTTCAAATATACTTTTCAAATGATTTGAATCTTTCATATTAAATGTCTATTTAATATAGCTATAAACTTTTCTATTTGATAGTGTCTATCTATATTAATAACTTGTCTACTTCAACTGAATTGTTGAAAACCACCAACAATGCATTAGAAGCATACAGAAATAATCTACCAACTACCCATGTGAGCTGCAAAACAAATTGTCACTGTGTGATATTGTGACTTGCTTAAAATATGTATATATCCTGTATTCACTTTCATCTAATATTCATTTAATATTATGAGCTTCTTACAGTCTGGAACTATTTTATTTTCTGTACCTAGCAGTGTTTAACATATCACATTTGCAGCCCAAGTTGAGTTGAATGAACACATGGTACTTGGGATGCTAGTTTCTCAGTTTTAGTTCTTACCCTTCAGTTTGAGTATTAAATTCAGGCAGAATGTCCTTAGGTTTACGCCTCCTATTTTTTCCTTGAATTTTTATTTTATTTGTCTGGATTTCTGAACTTGATTTTTAGAGTATCAGTATTGGATGTAATTGACTTCAAGAATTAAAGATTGCTTAGAAGTATCAAAATTACAATCAGAAATCATTTTGGGTTGGTCTATACAGTAGTTTGCATATCAAAAATTCTCACTTAATTTGCCAGTTGGTTTAAATAATACTGTTGACTTGGATGATCTGGAGTATAGTACTGCTTCTGACACTAGCTTGTTTTCTAAACTTGGAAAGTTTGCCTAATTCCTTTCTGCTTTAGTTTTCTCATATATAAAATGAGAGCAATCAGACTAAAATAATTTAGTTGTGAGGTTTTAATTATCAAGATGGTATACAAATTTATTAATAAAACACATGGTTACATTGTTTAATTTGACGTTAAAAGATAATTTCCTATGAAAGATTGCCACTTATCTTGAAGGAGCCCAATGACAATGTGAAATATGATTTCATGCAGGCGATATTCAATATCTATGGTATAATATCTTAAAAGACATTGATGCTCTGTTTTCATAAAAAGCAAGTTTTACCAGATATCTGATCTGAGCCAGGCATTCCCTGTTCCCACAGGCTTTCAGAAGTGAGAATTCATTAGTTCTCAAACCAAACAGTCCCTCGATCACAAGAAATCTTGCAAGCTTTCACAGGTCTCTGAGGAAGTTTTCGCACCCCCTTGCATTGCCTTAAAACTGAAAACGGTTTGGAATTGAGTTTAGTCTTATGTGAAGAAAGTTATTGGTAATTTTTTTCTTTTTAGTGATGTGAGTGTATGTGTGAAAAAAAAGGGAAAAAGAGAGAAAGAGAGTGGGTGGGGGGAACCATTGATGCAAAACACCCATAACTTTCTTCCATATTTTTTCCTATTATGCCCAAGAATTTGGGGTGAGTTGCTTAATAGAGAATTGGGGTCATCCCAATGACCTATGGTGGCAAAGTATATTTTAACAACAGTCTAGGATTATAGCTTTAGACTGACTGTTGTTACTAGTTTGTCTTTGGGCTGGAATTTGAAGGACTTTCTGCAAAATTCTCCATTGTCTCTGTGCTTATTATGTTCTCCTGCAACAGCCAAGGAAAAACAATAGATTTCCATTGCTCTGACATATATTGCTATATTTCTTTAATCATTTGGTGACTGAGCCATGAGTAGCCTTTGTACTAATTGAGAGAAAAAGGCAATGTGCTGAAAATGATTTCCATTGAGCTAAGAAGTTTTTCTTAGGACAGACTCCAAATTGTGCAGACTCGAAACAAGCACCAGATGCAGTCCAGTTCACCAAATGGATTGATCTGTAAGGAAAGTTTTTAGGAAAAAAGAGGAAGGAGGCAAATTTGGAAACCATTGTTATGAATCTCTTCAAAGTAACAGGAAAAGGGATTAGAATCAAAGCTTCCATTGGGCCCTTGGACTGCCCCATGTTACCTTTCCACTCTGAAGCCTCCCTGATTAAATTTCACATATATGAAAGGGAATCATTGTTAAGATTGTAAAACTATAATAATCTAATTCCTTGAAAATAAAGTTTCATTTAATGACATAGACCTGGGTAAAGGAATTTGTGGACATTACCATCTCCTCAGCCTCTGGTCACCATTCTAAGGCCTGAGAAGGGAGTCTTGTAGTCTATTTTACTGGCTTGTTTTGGGTCTTAACTTTCATCAAGAGAAAGCCATGTACCTGGGACTCCCATAACGTACAAATCTTGGAGTAAAATCTTTCTCACTGAAGGTAGGGGAGAAGGAACAAAACAAAGAGGAAGCTAGGCTGGAGACATCTTAGTATCCTTTAGCACCCTTTGGGGAGCAAAGTATTATCAGTCCCTAAAAGCTTCTTCAGAAGATACCACAGACTGGGTGGATTATAAACTCCAGTTCATTGGTTTTCATGCCTAGAAAGCCCAAGATCAAGATATCAGCAGATTCTGCTGAGAGCCCACTTCCTGGCTCACAGAACAACTGCACCTCTCAGTGTGCCCTCAACATGGCAGAAGAATAAGCTCCCTTGGATCTCTACTATAACCACTAATTGCATCATGAGAGTTTGTTCCCATTACCTAATTACCATCCAAAGACCCATCCACTAATGTCATCACATAGGTGATTGGATTTCAATTTAAGAATTTTGAGGGGACCCATAGTTTCATGCCACGTATCTAAGCAGCAGGCCTGAGTACTGAAGCTTTGACTCCATTTCCATTGCTTTCCACCATGGTCTCTCACAGATGCCTTTCTTAAGATTCTCATATTGATTATTTTAAAAATTTGACTGGAAATCATGTTAATGGAACTTATCCTACTGATTGGCAGAGCCATTGTCCAACATGCATGGGTTTGAGTAGGTTTGTGGAAGTTACTCAAGTAACATGACTAAAACAGGACGATCAGGACTCTAAGGTCTTCTTTAATGAAGAACTAGTTCTCTGTACTGCCACCAGTTCTCGTATTCTGTCCCAGTGGCCAGCAGCTCCCTTCTTTGACTCATCTATGATAACAGCTCTTAGCTGCTTTGACCTAAAGATAAGAGGGGTGCTTTTTACAGAGTGGTCCAAAGACCAGCAGCCTCACATCATCAAGGAAGAATTTAGTTTCAGACTTCATCCCAGGCCTATGATAGAATCAGAATTAATTTTATAAGATTGATCCCCAGGTGATTTCTAGGCATGTTCAAGTTGGAAAAAAACCTGCTAGAATAGATGGAAAAAAAATAAGATGAGTAAAACCCCTATACTATGCACAGAGGTGTTTCCCATTTTTTCTGATTGGCTATCTATTTCATGCCTGTAAGTTGCTGAAGTTCAGGGACCCTCTCTGTGTGGCCCAGTGCATTTCTAGCTCCTAGCCTGACATGTCATAAATGGGAAATAACTATCTATTGAATAAAAAAATCCAAAATCACAACAGGCTTTGATTTTTCCTGAGCTCCCAAATCAGGACTTCTATCTCAGCATTTCCAAATATTTTTACAGGACCCTCTAATTCAACATGTGTAAATTGATATTTTAATTATATCTACGGAACCTCTTATTTTCCTTCTTTCTGAGGATTCCACCCCTTTTCTCTAGACTTCAGTGTCCCTGAACTCACCTTCAATCCATTATCATATCTTGAGCAACCAGTCATTATAGAATCCATCTCATTCTTTTTAACATTGTGTGCACCAGATCTATTCCTTGTTTGTTCGGCTATTTATTTATTTTTTTAAATAATTATTTTTTAGTTGTAGTTATCAATACCTTTATTTTATTTATTTATTTTTATGTGATGCTGAGGATTGAACCCAGGGCCTTGCACGTGCTAGGCAAGTGCTCTACGGCTGAGCCATAACCCCAGCCCTATTTATTTATTTTTTATTTATCTTTTTGGTGTTGAGAATTTAACCCAGAGGGGCTTTGCCACTAGGCTGTATCACCAGTCCTTTTTTTAAGTTTAATTTTTTTTTTTAATTTTAAGACTGGGCCTCACTAAGTTGCTATGGCTAGTCTCAAACTTGCAATCCTCCTGACTCAGCTTCCTGAGTTACTGGGATTAAAGGTGTGTGCCATGGTGCCAGGTTTTGATTTATTTTAATCGCATTCTTCAATGCCACCTTGTGTATCATTTCATGTTCCTCTTATCTGTTCTTTACACTGCCTCTAAAATAATGTTCAGAATGTAAACCTGATCAAACCATTTTTGATTTCCTTAAAGAGCTTTGTGTGGCCTTCAAGATGGAATTTAAACTCTGTGAGTTGTTCCCTAAGGTGCTTGTTTATCTGATTCTTACCTGCTTCTCTCTTCTCATATTTTACCTCTCTCCACTCCTTGAGTTTACTTTATGACTATAATCCAGCCTCACTCTATTACTTGCAGTTATATTGAATGTGATTTTCTGTCTCTTGCATCCAGAATTGACTGTTCTTTTCCCATTATTTCTACACCTATTTATTTTGAAAACCTTTCCTCTCCTTGCAGGACTCAGGCCCTTGCCTTTGTTGTTAAGAAAACTTTGATGTTTCTGCTGCCAGGATCTTATTCACATCTCCATCACAGTATTTATCATGCTTTATCACATTTGTGCTTATCTATCAGGTCCACCTGTGAGCTTCTTTAGGACAAGTCTAGGGACTTTCATGGTCATATCTCCATAACATATCTTAGTGCAGGAATTATTGTGGATCTTTATCATATTTTTTGAATTGATGACTGAATAATTCAGAAGCAGCAATTCTCAAATAGGGACATGGAAGCAAATTGAAGATGATAAATACCTCTTGAGAGCAAGGATCATATCTCCTTTACCAGTGAACTCTAAGAACTTGGCACAATCTTGGGAATTTCTTGAAGAAATGAAGAGATAGATGCAATGGTGGGTGAATAGATATTATCAATAAGAGCATCACTACAAAACTTTGATTTTTCTCCTTGATAAAGGTTTTATTGTATTATTGCCACCTACTTAAATTCCCTTCCCTTTGTCTTCTGTGTCTTCTGCTCCCTGCTGATGGAAATATTTGTTGGTCCTAGCCTGAGTTTGAGTTAGGAATGACAGAGACAGGAGTTAGATTGGTACCCTCATTCCTACCCTCCTAAATAATTCAGTTTTGTTTATTACCAAGGTCTGGTGTATCAGCAATAAGTTCTGTGACTATATGTCACTGATTGATTAACAATAGCCTTGGATGAGCAAGGCACGTTTGGCGTCTCTCCTATCAGTTTCAATTTTCTTTGCTATAATCCAGTACATTCCACTTCTCAGACTTGATTTCCTCCACAGACAACTTATAAGCATCTTTTCATGCCTTTCTAATGTCACACTCTTCTACCTCCCCTGTCTCTAAGTTACCAGAATTATCAACTACTCAATCATTTTGTATGTTGAATTTATACATCTCTATATTTACCTCCTCCAGGCCCCACATTTCATCATATAACATACGGAATGATGATATTTTTGAAGGCCTTCTTATATTTTATCCTTAGAACAAAATAAATATTGAGGAGTTCACAGGGATGTCATTTTAAAATAATTAAATAAATATATAAATAGGGGAGACAAGAAAGCTTTTTTTTAACAGAAGAATTCCAATTAATAAACATGGACTAAATGAAGAGCATTTAAAATCCACCAATGTGCAATGACACACACCTATAATCCCAGCAACTCCAAAGGCTGAGGTAGGAGGATTACAAGTTCAAGGCCAGCTTTAGCAACTTTGAGACCCTGTTTTAAAATAAAGGAAAGAAAAGTCTGGGGATGTGGCTTAGTGGTAAAGTGCCCCTGGCTTTAGTATTACTACTAAAAAAGAAAAATCCACCAACAAGCAATTATCTCAATAATAATTTCAGGTAAGCTTTGCCCCTGGATGCAGAAGAGAGTAAGAAGAATTTGAGGAAAAGGAATATGTTCATCATCTCTAAATAGCTGATGCAATCATTTATTAATTACAAAAGGAAAAATAGTAACTTTGCTGTGGAGGAAATGGCCAGAAACAACCTTTCTAGATGATCAAGATGAACATCATTCCTGAAAATGACTCATTGAGAAGGGTGTATCACGTCTACTATAGTATAGTCAAAAATGAATGATCCTAAGGTGAGGTAAGATCAGGAATAAAAAACACAACTGGATGGTAGTGCACAAAATACCTGACAAATAGATGAGCATCCTCTGTATTATTTCTTCAACTTTTATGTAAGTCTATGTTTCAAAATAATATACTAAAGGAATGAAAATCACTTACAACATAATTTGGCATAGAGTGAATGTTTAGTAAAGTCTAGCCATCCTTTACCACTGTCCTCAAAGTACCAGACTATTAGACTGCCAGTACTTTAAGTCTGGCAGTATGCATGCATGTTGAGTACATGAACTCCCAGGCTGCACACACCTGATTCTGCCTAAATAAGACTTGTATGACAAACCCCATTTCACCTGTACTTCTTTCCAAACAAGGCATGGAAAAATTGGGCTATATTCCTTTTTCTTCAATCATGTAGAGCAATAAAACTGAAAATGGTTATTTCTTCTTTTGTCTGTCCAAAGCCCAGTAAGAGACTGCTTGGTTTTCTCTGAATATAGATAGAGAATCCTAGCAAGATTGCTTAGAGACTGAAGAAGGACTCAGGCATGGGAGACCAGATTTCTCTAATCTTCCAGAGCTCTTGGACAACACCCCTGCCTCAATAGATAAGAAAAATATTTTCAAAAAAGAATTTGACAAGGTTTGACATTGAAGATTTATATCTATAGCAGACCCATGGAATGGGAGGTAAAATAGCATATTGTAGCAAAAAAAAACTAATTTAAGAGTAGTAGACAAAGAGCAGCCCTAGATGGCAAGCATAGCTTCAAAGGGGGTTAGAAATAGCTTGCTTTCCAGAGCTCTGGGAATAAGACCTACATATTTTGGGACATGTGCAGAGGAGGAAAGATCATTGAATTTGCTGGTGATACTAAAATTGAAGTCTTAGCAAATAATAAGGTGCAATATTATCAGATTGAAAAGGATTTGAATTGCGGGTGATTAAGGCAGAGGATGCCAAATGCAGTTCAGGTATAAAGATACAAACTAATAAGTACAGGATCAAGGAGCCAATTATGCAGAACATACACCCAGAAAAGGATTTGGAGGATATTGTGGGAAAATCTGCAAAACCATCAGCATAGAGCACAACTGCATTAGAAAAAGCAACCTGGATTTACCAGGTTATCTCATCAGAGGGGAAAAAGATGAGAAGAGGGAAAGATACTGCATTTTTGAAAGGCATTTACTTGATTCCTATTTTGAATATAGTGTCCACTGTTGGACTGAACAGAAAGGAAAGACTCTAGACTTGGGAGTGGGGGATGAAATAAAGAGTATATTTAATTGGGAAATTATTTGCATTTTAGTCTCATAGTAGGTAAATGATTAATACAGTAAGTTTGAAAAATTAAGTGTTCTCAGGAACATCTTTGAGATGTGGGAAATACTGAACAAATTATTGTTTAGATGCATATGCTGCTCTAGCAGTATACTTAGATATCCTTTAAAGAACTCAGCTAAAAGTTTAACACTGATGTGTTGGTATGTGCACATAAATGCACAATTCAGCTAGCCCTAGGGTTATTCAGAAGAACCAGAGCAGATTTGATGATGCATACAAGAAAAAAAAATTGCCAGGAGAAACTGGAGAAGTAAACGTGCAAATGAATTGAAGAGACACTTAAACTTATTTTTGGTGAAGGAGGTGATTAAAAATCATCGTTAAAAAAAAAATCACAAGGGATGGAAAGTGAGAACAAATTTTAAATGACCAGTTCTGACAAGTAAAGTTTTTCTAATTGCAGCGTCTTCGTGTATAAACTAAAATGCAGTTATGTAAACAGGCCTTGAAGTTTTCCAATTATTTATATTTGTGTGCATTGCTGTTCTGAATCTGCCACAGGGAGCGTGGATCCACTTTAATATAAGTACAGTGGATGCCAATTTCATATGGCTCAATCTAGCGTTCTGTTTAACATGGTCTACTAGATTCAGTCTGCATGAGGGAAATATGGGGTTCTGGCTGGCACACAGAAGAAAGTCAAAGCAGAGTCAATTTTACTGGTGATTTAGGATTAATAATTTCCATTTGAAATATGCAGAGAAATAAAGCAAAACATTGAGGCTTGTTTATCCCTTGATACTGCTTTGTGGTTATCTCAGTTCGCCACTTTACTTTGCATGATAAAGAATCACAGAAATTTCTAGCTGGAAGGGACCTTAAGAAGCATCTAGTACAATCCTCTTAAATTACAGATAAGGCAAAATGAGAGGCAGAGCTGTTGTGAAATCTCTCCAAACTTTCAAAAAATAGTTTGAAAAAAGTCCAAAACTAGACTCTTGACTCCTAATTCAGCATTTTTACATTCAAACTCATGGGCTCCTAAATTCATAAAACCAGTTTGACAATATGTTGAATTTCTGCGATTATTTTAAATTTGTATCTCATTTTTTCTTGTGTTTTCATTTTCAAACTTATGTTTTCAATTTTTTCAGAGTAGGAAACCTAGATTGCCTTGTAAAATTGCAGCACAGAAGCCAGTCATGAAGCAGCATGAAACTTAAGAGGTGCACACCATCTTCAGGACAATCAGAGTGACCCTGACTACTGAGTGCAGGGAAGAGCCATGGACCAACAAAAACACAACATGGACTTTGTTTCTAGCAGCTTCACAGAGGCCTAATGCTATTCAGGTAAGTCATGCCATGTGTTATTCCTATATCTTGTGTCTCCCTAAATGATAGAATATGATTACATGATCTACAAGGTTATTGAGGACTTAAGATTCCAGCTTATGACAACCTTAAGGATGCCTGCTAAGTAGAGGAGAAGGAGGAGGTAGAGAGTAAAGATGAGATTGAAGGGTGGCCAAATTTACCCTTGGACATTCTTTAGGACGTCACCCAGTTGAAAAACAATAAGCAATTTCTTAATTGCACTGCCAGACTTTTCTTGAGAAACAGACTGCATTTGGGAAGATAGGTGGGTGAACATTATGTAAAAGACATTTTTTTGCATAAAACACAGTCATATTCGGTATATAAAAATAGTCACATGAGAAACATCCATGATTCTGAGACCAACTGAAGGAGCACCTCTCATCTTATGCTGTCTTGAACCTAGGAAGTACATGTATAGAATCTAGTAAACTTAGGAGAGAAAATATTTGTGTAATTCCTAATTCGTAAAGCTTTCTTTATTCTTCAAGAATTTCTTTTTTTGGCTTAAGGAATTTACCTGAAAGCCTTGCTCACCTATTAATTTGCCATTGTCTCCTACCAAAAAGTCTCCCTCTAAAGTATTAATATAAATATAACATGGTATATATGAATATTAATATAACATACTGTTGCATGTGGACTAAATACTACTACTCTTATGTCAGAGGGCTCTACCTATGTAAATTTGTTTATAAATATTGTTGAAATTTTTTTTATTTTTTTTTTAGACATACATAATAGTAGAGTGTATCTTGACATATCATACATGCATGGAGTATAACTTCCCATTCTTGTGGTTGTACATGATATGGAGTTACACTGGTTATATGTTCATATATTAACATAGGAAAGTTATGTCCAATTCATTGTATTTGGACAATGAATTGGACATAACTTTCCTATTTCCATCTCGCTCCCTTGCCTTCATTCCCCTTTGTCTAATACATTGAACTTCTATTCTTCCCTCCCCTAATTATTATATGTTAGTATCAACATGTCAGAGAGAATATTTGGCCTCTGGTTCTGGGGAATTGGCTTATTTCAATAGCATGATACTCTCCAGATCCATCCATTTATTGGCAAAAGTCAAAAGCCATTAATTTTTATGCTGAGAAATATTCAATTGTGTATATACACCACATTTTCTTTATCCATTCATTGGTTTAAGTGCACCTAGATTGGTTCCATACTTAACTATTGTGAATTGAGCTTCTATAACCATTATTGTGGCTGCATCACTGTAGTATGTTGATTTTAAGTCCTTTGGGTATATACCAAGGAATGAAATAACTGGGTCAAATGGTGGTTCCATTCCAATTTTTCTGAGGAATCTTCATACTGTTTTCCAGAGTGGTTGCACCAATTTGCAATCCCACCAGCACTGTATGTGTATACCTTTGTTTTCCATATCCTTGGAAATTTATCATTACTTGTATTCTTGAAAATTTGTGCATATTCTTTAAATGCTACATATGCTAGGAAAACTTTGCTTTTAGTAAAGAGTATCCATTCCATTACTCAAAGAACAATAGGTTACATATTCAAAGGAGGGTAAATGAAATGTCATTTTGCAAATGACATTCCATTATTTGATACTATAGTATGATCAACTATATTCTATGTCTGACTTGGAACTTCATACTTTAAGATCTCTTTAGGAATTGAGATTGCCTATAATATCTGTTTTCTGAGTGTGATGTGAAAGTATGGTGAAATAATATTAAATAATTATGTTTCAGCAATTCATAGAATTTTGGAATATTTCTACCACCAAGCATATAATGGTGGAATCTATAATTTATTATGTAACATTTTAACATGAAAGGCTGTTAAATAATTGCTGCAAAATGTTTGGTTCTTTGTGCTTTCTAAACAACATAAGTAAACATTAAACACATGATGTAATAAGGCCCCAAATAAATACTGTTAATTGTTTTTTTTCACCCTTATTTCCGCAGTTTATAAACCAAGCCTTTCAAAACTAGCTGCTATTAATGACAATGTAATTGTTGATATGTGTGTGTGTATTATATAGTCTCCTTGATTTTATTGCTATTTTTTCTTATAATATTTGTAAGAACTGATGTTTGATGTTGCCTAAACGGAGCCATTACTCATCTACTCTGCTATAAAGCTTATGCTATAAGATACTTTTGGTGGATTTAATTCAATACCATATAATATCAAATAAGATCAGAATTTTGTTCATAATTGTATAATTACAAAAATATCTCTGAGTTTAAATATAGCCTTAAATGTTTTGGCTATATTTTGTACCACAGGGGTGGTTTGTTCTAATGATAACTTATGAAAAAGTAGATACTTATAAAATTCTAAATCTCTGAATTTTGTTTTTAATTAGTATGAAAAACACACAACCTATATATTGATAACTATATAGATGCTCATTTAATATGTTGTCATGTGAAACATTAGTGTCAATGAATGAATCAGAAGAAATCAAACATATTCAGATATTTAACACAAACTAGAGTGCTTTTCTACATTTAAACTTTAGAAACACATGGAGATCTGTGAAATTATTACTGTTACATTGAAGAGAATACATTGTCTACATTTTTTATTGCTTTACATATTGACTAAAGGTTTCCAGGTCTACTAGTTGTGGGATTCAATTCAGCTTCAGATTATTAGGTGAAGGCTTAAGTTGATCAGCAAATGAACTTTAAATAAAGAATATAAATTAAGACTCAGAATTTGTTCTTAACTATGCATTAGGTTATAAAATAAGCAATGATTAGTGATATTCACACTGATTAGGAAGAAATCTTCCTGCCAGAAACCTTACCTATCTAGGCACCCTCACCATTTCCCTTGATGTTATTTTTACTAGAAACATCCATACCAAATATAACCCACAAAAAAATAATAGTTTTGCTTCACTTGCTTCGCCTACAGTGCCAGGGGGATGGATTTAATGATCTTATAGGTCTTTTCAATCTCTCTAATATTTGTGAAATGGCAACTGTCAATGTTGAACAAGAAATTGCTGAAATAGCACAACTTTTTGAAATGGGTAATATCTCATAGGACAAGAGCCCAGAAATGGAAAGAACAACCATAAACCTCACTGAAACTCATCTCAACAGGATGCCAACTTTACTCTTCAGTTAATAAAAATAACCAACTTTAAAAATATGACCTGTCAGTGAGTCAAAATCAGCCATTTTGAAAATCTTGGTACCAGCTGTTGTGCATACCAAAGGCAATAATCTCTATCTCTCTCTCTCTTTCTCTCTCTATCTATCTATCTCACTGTGTTTTTCGTTTTGGCTTTTGCTATCATCTGACCACTTGGTTTCTACTTACATCAGATTAAAAAGAAAGATCCATGATGTATGTCCTAGATTTAGTTAAGTTTTGTATTACCATGCTCCTATTTGTTCATAAACTGCAAAATTTTGTGCTGACATTTAAACAGATCTTTGCAAAAACAAGAAATTTGAACAAAAGCACTTTCAAGTCTTTCTGGTAAATCAAGCACTTAAAAGTTTTCTCTTTAGCTTCTAATATAGGTTCCAAAATTCTAGATATTTTAATATTTAAAATAGTCTGTGGTTCTGGGAATCAAACCCAAGGGCCTCATAAATGCTAGGCATGCACTTGACCTTTTCCAGCCCAACAATTGAATTTTAAATAGTGGGTCTAGAAAATGTAGGGGAGAGCTGCTTGAGAAAAACAACAACAACAACAACAACATACATATAAATGAGTCCAAGTTACTTTCTTTTCCTCAGGCAGTTGACAAATTTTATGTTGTGCAAGGCAGTAGTCATTGAAACAAGCAAAATTACTTAAGAAGATTTATATTTTTAGTAGTCTTCCAGTACTGAGGAGAGATTAACTAGAGTTCAAGGACTTATTAATGATGAAGTATCCTAAATATAATTTAGGGACAAGAAGAGTCCAGTTGGGAACAGGGAGAAGCAGGCATTAAGGTGATCTGCCCCTAGTTTAAGCTGCAAATCAGAAGTTATAAGTTAAATATATTTTATGGAACCTTCCCATTATTTTTTTATATGATATTTGTGATAAAAGGGGAAAAATGTAACAGGCATATAAAAGAGTCAAAAGGGAAAGTAAAAAAATGATATGAAATTTATAGATGTCTCATTCACTGCTGTTATCAAACACAAACTTCAAAATAACTGTGCTTGTCAAGTTCAGAACAATATATAAAGGAATAAAATATTGCACTGAAGAAATAAAATCGTTAAAAAGAAAAAAAAAGAGGGTGGAGGAAATTAGCAGATCACAAAATACCACACAGAAAACTACAACCTAATAGGTGGATTTGACTGCAGAGTGGACCCAGCAGAAGAGTGATTTTAAAAACTGAAAGATATGATTGTAGAAAATGTCCAAGCCCAAATATGAAGATCAAATAGATTGAACCACTTGTAAAAACCAAAAGAGATATATTGAAACGTCTAACATGATTTCAACAGAAGCCTCAGAAAGACAGAGACAGAGAGAGAGAGAGAGAGAGAGAGAGAGAGTGTTACAAAAGCTTTATTTCCAAAACTGATAAAAGATATCAACTTACAAATTCAAGAAGAATTATGAACTCCAATCAGGATAAATACAAACTACTTGTGGATGCATCATAACATTTCCAAAATAAATAAAAAGCAAAAAAATTAAAAGAAGCCAGACACTATCTACAAGGAAGGTAAAACAAATAAACAACAACAATAAAATACAGCTAATTTTTTAGAAGAAACATTAGATGCCAGTTGGAAATAAATGAAAATTTTAAAGTGCTGCAAAAGTAAGAAACAACGTAAAATACCATACCCTTGAAAATAATTTTTCAACAGTGGTAGTAAAATACAGACATCTGCACACAAATGCTGACATAATTCATTGTCAGAAGATCTTAAAAGTTAAGGGATCTTTTTCAGGAATAAGGAAAAACTTTTAAACAGAAACACAAAAATATAAGAATTAATAAAGAAACATAGAAAAAATAAACATGTGGTAAAAAAAATACTGACTGAAAAAAAAATACAATAGTGGTATATCAGACCTAAAATACATAAAGAATTGCAAAGCATGAGGATAACAGAATATAGTGGTAGGAGAGAAGTATTATATATACATGAAACATTTACCCAAACTAACCTTATGTTAAGCTCTCTTCAAAATCTTTCAAAGAATGAAAGTCATTCAGAATGTTTTCTGATCATAGTCGAATTAATCCTCAAAATGATAGCAACAAGTTAATCTAAAATCCCTAAATGTTGGAGATTAGGGAATTAAAAGTAGTAACTGATGAAAGTATCAAACAAGAATTCTCAGTGGATAATAGAAATATTTTATTGTATAATAATAAGAGTGGATATGCTGAAATTTGTAAGATGTAGTTAGTTGAATGTGTCATTTGGAAGGAAATCTGTAGCTTTAAATGCATTGTATTTGAAGAGGTTAAAAATGGATGAAAATTGAATCCTCTAAATATTGTCTCAAAAAGTTACAATAATACAGGTAAAAGAAACCCAAAGAAAATGGAAGGAAGTAAAGATAGGGCATAGACCAATAAAATAGAAAACAAATTAACAAAGAGATTGAACCACACCACAAATTGACAGATTTTCTACTTCAAAAGAATAGTGGAATGGATAAATATCTGGCAGGAAATATTAATAAAAAAAAAGACTACACGTTTTCCATCTCAGGAATGAAAAAAAGATATCACCAGATATTTTTCAGGTCATAAGAAAATTCTATGGAAAACCTCATGCAAAAATTTTGAAAATTAAAATAAAAATTCAACTTTCTAGGCAAATACAGTTTACCAAAATTTAACAAATGAGAAAAAAACCTAAAAGCACTTTATATACTAAATGTAATCTCTAAAGAAATCTTTACAGAAAAAAAATTTGAGGCCTCCATGATTTCACCAGTGAATGTTATCAAACAGTTATGGAAGGAACAAATTTTTTTTTACAGAAGTTCTTTCAGAGCATATAAATAGAGGTGTCATTTTCCAAATTAAATGGAGGTCAATGTGACCATAACCTGAAGGGGATATTAAAAGAATTGAAAATTACATTCCAATCTCACTTATGAATATAGGCATAGAAGTCCCAAATAACATATTAGCAAATTGAATCCAACAACACACAAACAGAATAATACATCATGTTCTAGGTGAACTGATTTCAGGAATGCAAGATTGATTAAGGGTTGAAAATTAATCATTATAACTGATCACATTTACATACCACTATAGAAAATTATACAATAATTTCATTAAAATTTTAAAAATAATTTCATAAAATTCAATATACAATGATTTTAAGAAATAAACTAGAAATGAAAATAGAAATTTCTTAATCTAATATATGATATCTGCAAAAAAGATAAGAACAAAAACATTGCTATACATCATACATACAGCTGAAACATGGAAGGCTCCATTCCTGTTATGAGAATCAGGAAAGGATATTCACTATGCCCTGGTAACCGAAAGAAAGGGGTTCGTACACTGATAACATCTGTGTCATTTGGGAGCTTGTTAGAAATGCAGAACTTCAGGTCCCACTCCACACTGACTTAATCAGAATTTATGGTTTAAGATCTGCAGGAGTATCATACGCACATTACAGTATGAGATGGACTTCTTATAGAACTTCCACTCTTTATTGTAAAGACATTTTAATAACTATAATAAAAAAAGAAAGAAATAGCACATACATATTCTGGGAAAGAAGAAAGTATGGTACCATGATTCAGGGCAACATGATAGTAAAAGTAAAAAAAAAAAAAAAAAGTTGTAAGACTACTTACAAGTTACTAAAACCAATAAATGAATTTAGCAAAGCTGTTTGATGCAAATTTAATGGATAAAAAATCAAATGTATTTCAATGTATTCAAACAGTAATAATGTAGAATTTTAAAATGATTCTTAGGAAAAAAACAAAGAACATGTTGTATGTACTGAAACCTACAAAACACTACTGAGAGAATTAAAGAACAAATGTAACGCCACACTACATACATGAAATTGTTAGAAAGGCTTCAGAATGCATTGGTGTAAAGAAGATAGAGATTACTTTTTCCCTAAAACTGGTGTTGAACAATCTGGAGTACAGGGTAACTATGTTCTAACAAATCATCTTAATGTCCTCTCCATTTTTTCCTCCTCTTCACAGTTGATTGTAGTGTGGTAAGCATCTTCTTTCATCTCATTAAAAAAAAAAAAGGATATGATGAAGTTTAGCAAAAGCTATTTTTTCCTAAAAAAATAAAACTAATTAATTGATTGCATGCCCAAACCTTGTTGCAAGAAAAACTGAAAAAAAGGTAACTTCTACCTTTAATTCTGTTCCTATGGACAAATGGGTGAAGAGACACTACGGATTTTACAGATAACTAGCAGGCTCTATCACACATTTGTGAAAAAACACAGTCAGTGAATATCATCAAAATATTGCAAACTAGTGTGAAAAGTGGACAGAACTCAAATTGTGGAGATAACAATCTTGCACTAAGCTTATCATTAGCCAGAACCCTTGTCTTCCTTAATCATTCTTCTTCAATAGGAAAAGACTTCACAGAAGTCAGTTGCTGTTTCTCTGACAGACTTCCTGCACTTTTCCCCAATAACAATGTCTGTTTAATGATAGATGAACTAATACTGAAATACAGTAGAATTTACTTAATAAAATGCTAAAATAAATACTTTTGGAATATAAAATCTTTTTTTGTTTTAGTAATGGGGATTGAACTCGGGGTCATTTTGCCACTGAACTAAATCCAAAGGCATTATTATTATTATTTTAATTTTTATTTTGAGACAGAGTCTTGCTAAGTTGCTGAGGCTGGCCTGAAACTTGCAATCCTCCTGCCCCAGGCTCCCAAGTCATTGGTATTACAGGTGAGTGCCATTGCATCCAGCAGAATATAAAATCTTCTATAATGTGACTGACAACTCCAATTTAGCTACCCCAAATTACAATTTTTTTCTGTATTAGTTTTATTTCAATTAACATACAAGTTATTTTAAAAGAACTTTTAACTACACCAGCCTGTGGGGTCAATGGTGTGCTGTTAATGAGTTTGCATGCAGATATAATAATTGGTTAGTGATTATTGAATGAATCTGTCCAAGAGTTAGGATTAGTTTCTACTGATACTATGAAGGACCCCAAATAACTATACTTTTAATAAGATAAAAGTCTTCGCCATATTTCAAAGGTGAATTCTTAAAATCACATCATGTTCATGAGAAGGTCTTTCAGACTCTAGATGTTCTATTGTCCTTAGAGACAGGAACTAAGAGAAAGGGGGTAAAACGCAAACGTACCCCTGGGTAATGAAATTCTCATAGAAGTTTCCTTAAAGCCCTCCCTACCCTACTGTTTCTTCTTATACAGAATTCAGGATATGTTTCCCCAAAATATGGCATCAGAAGCCAGGTAGGTCAGTCCTTTTCCCTTACTTTTGTACTCTGAAGTAAATCATAAAACATAGGATGGATTTTTCTGATCTTTCCCTGAATCAGGACAAAATATCCTCACTCAAGAGGTCCCCTATATCTGGAGGAAAGAAACATTCTTATCTCTGAAGACAGAGCCACAGAGAAGAATCTGGACAAATGAGCCTTGCTAATTTCTCCCTAGTTTATTATCATTAGATTCTACATTATCTAATACTATTTCTCCACTCTCCAGCAAAACTGACACATGAACGCAAAAAAAAAAAAATCACAAGTTTATCCATTTCTTCAGGTCACCATTTCCATATGATTTTTCTTGTGTCACATAAAACTTCTACTAGGTAAAGTTATATGCTTTTCCGTTGTAATCTGTCTTCTGTTGCAGGGGGCACAGTCATGAGCATCGCATGAATGAGGAGAAAACATGTCTCCTTCCCCAAAACCACATTAGTTAATGTATATGCAAGGCAAACATGAATAATGTAATTTTGGTTTTGGCTGGGTACATCACTGCCCCAATGTGTAAAACCTCAGTGACTAAGAAAAAGAAGGAGAATGAGTAGGAATCCAGCCACCCTGTACTTTATCAACTCTCTTGATTATGAAACCATGCTCAACATACATGCACAGATAATAAAGTAAGGTGAATCAACAAAATCACTACTTAGGATGATAGATTCAGTACATAAAAACTGGGGCTTGCCATACACCAAACCCCTACAGCAGGAGATATAAGTGGCACATTTTGGTGACTACAAGTACTTCTTTCCTGTTTAACCCATTCCCTTCTCTAATTGAGGTCAGAGATCCTTGAGAAAATCTTTGGGAAGAGTGACAAGTAAAAATCATAAGGAAAAAAAAAAAAAAACCATCAGATTTAGTGGAAAGGAAAAAAGCTGGTAGAATGCCATCAGCTCTTTTAGAAAGAGATCCTTTGCCAAGTAGTCTCATGTGCAAGTAAGCAGAGCTTATAGAAAGACACTTGGGGAGCCGGCTGGGACTGGAAAATCAGATTCCAAACATGCTGCATTCTTCAAAGCCTGGGAGAGAGTAAAGAGGGCACTAAGATAACAGAAAATGTCAGGTTCTATTCCTTGAGCATATTTCCAAGTTTTGCTACTACTCAAGAACAGTAGACACAAATTATACGAAAGAGAAGACATACACAGACCAGTACTTCCCACTTACATCTAATTGATTAACTGATTGATTTATATGTATGTGTAAAATTAAACTGGAACTTGTATTAGTCAGCTACTACTGCATAACAAATTGTTCCAAGACTTACCAGCATAACAACAAACACTTATGATCTTGAATTTTCTCAAGATTTCTCCAGGTCGGGAAACCAGGAAGGGTGAGACAGATGGTCCTCTCCTGGTTTCTCACCAGGTTGTATTCATGTCATTCATCAGGATTTCAGGTATCTGAAGGAACTGGAGAAGCTGTTTCCAAGCTCTCAGTGGCTGAGTGCAGGTTTCCCTTGACTACAAATGGACCTGCCTATTGTCTTGCTCAAATATAGTTTCTGACTTCCTCTACAGTTGGTCATTCAAGAAAGAGAGAGAGTACCCAGAACAGAAGCCATAGAATTTTCATCACCTAAATTAGAGTGACACCCCATTTCTCTCTCATACTTTAGGTGATAAAATGTAATCACTTAAGGTTAGCCAACACTCAAGTATAGGTGAATTAAGTAGCATCTTAAGGAAGGGAGTGCCAAGAGACATATATTTAAAACCATATTGATCATACTTTCACATGCTATAAAATTCAAAATATTGTCAGTCATCTTGAAAGCTTTACAATGGAAGGAATCCCACTTCTCTTTCAGTTCCCTAAACTGAGTCCTAGAGATAGTCTATGAAATTGCAAGCAAATGCTACCAACAGATTATCTCTGCTTAGACTCTATCCTCAGTGACTACAGCCCAATCATGTTCATAGCTTTGATCAATTCAAATCATCAGTCCTTCCTGTTGAGGGTGTGAGCAGAAGAATGGGAAAATGACCTTCCCCA
Source organism: Marmota flaviventris (assembly GCF_047511675.1). NCBI lineage: Eukaryota > Metazoa > Chordata > Mammalia > Rodentia > Sciuridae > Marmota > Marmota flaviventris. Next base: position 67,537,740 of record NC_092512.1, read on the forward strand.
TTCCTTCCCTCACAAAATCTTGCCAACTAAAATCTTGCCAACTTTGATCCGTTTCTAATAGTAGAGTGTGCCTTTTAAAACATTGCTTTAACAAAAGCTATTTAATTGTAGCTGTTTCTCCCCCCACCCCTCTGGAACATTCTTTGTGGTTTTCTCTCACCATTAGCCAGTGCCTGAGGCAGTTACTAGAAAGAAGTAAATTGAGTTGCTTTTGTTATTAGCTGTGGTTTGTGAGTCAGCTTACTGCTTCTAAAACAATTATAGGAGGAAGCTATTATTTTAAATAGAAATTTGAGTATATTTAGAAGAATATGAACCATGTATTTTCTTCTGGCTACTGCTGCTTTCCAATCTCATTTCAGAGATGAAAAGATGAAAATGACTGCAAAGAAGGAGGGAGGAAAGGATGGATCGAAAGTCAGAGTAAATGGGAGCTAAAGACTGGGTGAGGAGGAGGAGGCCAAGTCAGGAAGGGAGCATGAGGCTGTCTAAGACGGGGAGATGACACTTTAAATTCTTTTTTAGAATATACACTTAAATTATTCTATTATCTCGAGAATTTCCCAAATGATAGGATTTGTGCTGACATACTATGCCAATCCACATTAGCCTAGAGAGATCAATTCTGAAGAGCTTCTTCCTTTTCAGGATGTGTATTATTTTCTGTGGCTCTTCCCGGGGAAATGATGCAGGATAATAAAATCATTGTTTGCATTTGCCTGTTTGCCCCAGATCTGTCACCCGTGGTTTTGATTCCCAGTTTTTTAAAAAATAAAAATCTTAGCTGAAACTAAAACACAAAGCATGTTCTTTTTTGACCTAATTCATATTTATCTAATGAGAGATTGATTTTTTTCTCCCTCTGGTTCTAGTATTGGAACATGGTGGATTTGTCCCTTGAGTCCTGAGTAATTCAGAGAGTTGTCATGTTAAGTAATGCTTATGAAGAAATGATAGTTTCATTGTTTATTTTTTTTAATTTTACATTTTAAACATTTTTAATCAACACATAATATTTATACAAATATATGGGTTAAAATGTGAAGTGTTGTTACATATATACCTTGCCTCATGATCCAACAGGGGAATCTGCATACCTGTCACCTCAAACATTTATAGTTTCTTTGAAATAAAATATTCAGAACCCTCTCTAATTATTTTGAAATATACACAACATTAGTATTGACTATAGTTGCCCTTACTACTACTTTACAGAATACTGGACTTATTCCTATCTATTTGTAACTTTGAACCCAATGACCAACTTCTCCCCATCCCTCCTACCCTGTACCCTCTCCTGTATCTGGTATTCATTATTCTTCTTTACTTGCATGTGATAGACTTCTTAGTTGTTGTTTTTCTAAGTTGTATTCCATTTTAATCCACCTTGAAACCTTTCTGGAAGCAGGTAGACTACAACCAAATTGGTAAATAGTTTAGAATTCCACAGATTTTAGAAGACATTTATATATATATATATATATATATATATATATATATATATATATATATATATATATGTGTGTGTGTGTGTGTGTGTGTGTGTGTGTGTGTGTGTTTTCATTTACGACATGTTTATGATGGAGTTCAACCACTAGTATAGCCTTCCAACCACATTTTAACTCTTGTTGATTTTTGGAAGACTTTTACAAGGTAAAATAGAATCCTATCCAATTATGAATAATTAAACAGTAGCTATCGAATTAAAATGCAAAGTGAACCAACTATTTCCAAAAACTTGATCCATGTGAAATGCTAATCTAGTCCAAACATCTATTTCAAATTAATATTTTCTAAAGCACAAATTTAGTCATGAATACCTCAAGTTAAAAATCTCTAGTGGTTCATCATTTACTTAGCCTGGACTTATAGTCCCCCAGTATCTGACATGGACCTATTTCTCTACCCTTAGTTCCCAGAGCTCTGCTCCTACCCTGGTCCCCATATTCTCATAGTCCTGGCAAAGATGCTCTGGAATCTCCAGGCACTGGTGCCCACAAAGAATTAAAGTGTTCAGCCATCCAGTTAGACTTTACTTTTCTTTCAAGTGGTCTAACCCTGGATAAATAATTTAAATGACTTATTGATGTTTTGTTCTTTCATTTTCTTATTTTTATTATGTAGGACCTAGGCCTAAACAGAGTGGTCAAGATGCATAGGTCACTTGTAAGTGTAATTTGTCTTGATTCTGATACTGGATATCATATCGTAAGAATCTAAGCATGATCTCACTGTGGTGACAAGACATTGAGAGGTCTCTAATGCAGCTAGAGGGTGATAGCTGGTATTAATGTTTTTGGCTAATAGTTATTAGATAAATGCCATAACTACCTAGAGTTCACCTAAAGTTGATAAGATTACTTGATGAACACTCTTGGGAATCATCTTCAAATTAGAAAATGAAGGTCGATTTTAAGGTTCACTCTTCCTATATCACATTGAAATTTATTCTTATTATTACAGGGAGCATTTCAGCTGAAAAGATCTTTAAGATATCGGGTGTAGCCTATATAAACTGTTATTATAACTAATTTCTTAGAGTGGAATTGGAAAATAACATGACCTACTCCCTCACTGCTACTCTTATATTCTATAAATCCTCCTAAGGCTCTGCAAGGCAGTAAGGACTGTCCTCATTCCATTAACCCAGAGATTCCAGGAGGCACATCTAGCAAAAAGCATTCTTGGTGCACTAGAGCTTGAAGGCCCTTTCAGGTTGGACCTGAACATCTTATCTTCTGGTCATTGCATAGCCCCAGCAACATCTTTGTTCCTTCCACTGTCATGATCATGTGCTATTAATGGTAACTATATTCAGTGTCCTATTTATGTGGGTAGAAAACAAAAGTTCCAGTACAGAGAATGCAAACCGGTGGTAAACACAGACTTTCAAATCAATTTTGTTTGGTACCTCTGGATATTCATGCAGGGCATTCTCCTTTGATTCCCCACAATAACCATCATACCCTATTAAGTTATAGACATGCAACTGAGATCACTTGCATGGCCTACCAGGCCTTAAAGGTATTTAAATAAATTATAATTCTCCTGTTAGTGGTAGTATTAGGGAGGTTGATATTCCTAACAGCATTATAAAATATCCTTTTAAGTACTTGTGATAGAAGGTGAGGATAAAGGTAGACAGAGCAAATACATACGTGTACATACACACACACACACACACACACACACACACACAAATCATAGAACTCTGCATTAGAAATTAATAGTAAATTGAGGTTTGGGCTTGGTAAAGAAGAAAGAAGAGAAAGAATTGTGGGGTGGATACTTTCCAAGATAGTATTTATTTATAACTGTAAAAGTTAATGAAATTTGGGGTTTTTTGTTTCTTTATAATACTATTTACCAAAATTTCAGTGAATTTAACTAAAAAAAAATGCATTCTGGAAAAGCACATGGATTTCTTCTAGGAACTAAGGAACCTGGCAGCCTTCCATTTCCATGTTGAGAAGGCACAGAACAGAGATGGTTTCGGTAGAGAGCATGATGATTGACAAACTAGATTCATTCAGCAGGTGCAGCACTTTGGAGCCAGAGGTAACAAGTAGGTACCTCTTCCTACCCTCTGCTGCTGGAAATTCTCATCAACCCTTAGAAACAAAAGGGCTTCTATGGACTATAAGTTGGGTCTTTATATCTTAAGAGGCAGGAGGACCTCAGCTGGTATGTAGGTTAGACATACCTCCTCTATATAAATGGTTGTCAGTAGGGTCAGTACAACCCACTAGGAAGAATTTGGAATTTAGGGGGAAATACTTATTCACAATGATGAGGCATTCCAATAATATTTAGTGGTGAGGGAAGAATGGGGAGGCAGGATAGCTCTACACAAAAATCATCCCCCAGGCTTCATAACCTTAAGAAATCTCACTGAACAAATAATGTAAGTAAATTTGTATAATAATAATAGCTGTAAGTTCTATTTATATAAATAAATAGATGTTAAAGCTGTGAATTAAAAGCATTTTACATGTAAACAGAGTATTTTGGAATCATTTTAATAGACAACAAAATTCCTGGAATGTGACTATTCTGTAACTAGAAGGAATAATTGCATTTGCTTTATTTGAAGGTTTAGCAAAAGTTGTTTGCCATTTCAGTAAATCATGTCAACTGCAACAGCACCACCTGTGGCATTTCACTCATTAATAAAATAATCCATAATCAGTCTGAACAAGGTGATTGAACCTCTAGTTCTAGAATCCAACTATTCCCTCAGGTCATCTAGTGTGGCCTGGGAGTTATTCACATATTCAAATATCATTTCCCTTTTATGTCACTTTTATACTATAGTTAGGAATTTTATTGAATTTTAAGTGAAATATGTAAATTATATTCTTTATAAAGGGGACATTAATAAATATTCATTATAAAAAGATGCAGAGTGGTCAGGTGTGATGGTAGATATAATCCCAGCAATTCAGAAGGATGAGGCAGAGGGATCATATGATCAAGGCCAACCTCAGCAATTTAGTGAGAAGTATAGCAACTTGGTGAGATACTGTTTCAAAATAAAAATAAAAATAAAAAGTCACACTTTTATTACATTTGAATCATTCTAAAAATATTGGCCTACTTGTTATAGCAGAGAAACTCTCCTAATTAAGGAAGCACTGGGTCCAATAAGGTACTACCCTTTCTTCAGGTCTGCTTCTGTGTGTTAACAAGGCTGTACCTTATGAGCTGCAGTTTCCAGGTTTCCAAACCATCTGGCTTCTGGCTAGGTCTGTTACTGGCATGAAAGTGTCTATGAGTTCTGTATTCTTTTTTTTTTTAAATAAAAATCTAACTTGTTAAAAAAATGAAAATGTGGGTTGGGGTTGTAGCTCAGTGGTAGAGCCCTTACCTAGCACATGTGAGGCCTTTGGTTTCAACATCAGCACCACATAAATATAAATAATAAAATATTGTATTGTGTCCATCTACAACTAAAAGATATATTTTTTTAAATGAAAATGAAATTGTATAGTAAAAGTTATTTTAAATGAGTGTTACCATTAAAAGAATGAGCCACCTGCTTTATGAAGTAAAGTGCTAAGAGTCATTAAATGCTTTTCTTGGATACAAGTCAGATTTATTTGACTATGAATAATGTCCATAGATATGTGCTGGGAGCCATTAGCCAAGTAGGTATGACAATTTCCTTGCCAGCGTACCCCATGTTGCAGTGACATTGAATGTAGGTGACCTTGCTCAAGGACCAAGTCGGATTAGGGCGTTCCCGGTTTAGGTTCCAGGTTTAAGGTTTAAGATTATTCCTGCTGGGAATAGGGCGTATCCTGCTGCCTGAGTTCCCCTTGAGTTCTCACGGGATTCAGACAGTATATTTTGGAGATAGAAGCCCAGTGGAGGTGGATTTGGGCAGAGAACGTGGATTTCCCCAGAACGTGATTGTAGACGGCTGGTGTGAGTTCAGGAATAAAGAGTTGCTGTTTGAATCTACAAGCTGTGTGGTGGCTCGTGATTGTGTGCCCAGCCAGACTGCGGCATTTGGCGGCTCCTACGGGGAACTTCTGAAGCTTGGAGGTAAGTGAAATTGCTCGCCCCTGAGGAAGAGTGAAAGAATGGGTGACCAATTCAAAAAACAATGTGTTATTGTTTTGATTTATCTTGTTTTTGTTTCAAGCTGCCTATCCCTAGAAATTTCTCAGGCAAACTGGAAAAAATGGTTGACTAAAGGTTTGAAGTTTGTCGGCCCTGAGGAAGAGAAAATTGATACAACGGTTTTTTATTCCGTTTTTGTTTCATTCAGTTTCGGTTTTGTTTTGTGTTATCTTATTGGGTTGCGTTATCTTTATAGTAGATTAGAAATTAGTAAAAAACAAACCGAAAAGATGTTAAGTAAATTGTTAGAGGTTCAGACCATGGAGAAAGACATTTTAGATCAAGCAAAAGAGAAGGTCTCTCGAGCTAGTCAGACAGAGGAAGAAAATTTAAAGGAAAAGGGGTTGTTAGGAAAAAGGCCACAACAGGAGGCTGTTACTAACTCCGTTTTATCACAAGAGGGCGTAATTCAACCAACAGCCCCACCAATGGAGACAGCTGAGTGGCCCTCAAACCCCGTAGTTGATAAATGGGATCCTGAGACAGGACCTCAAAGATTAGCATGCCCTGTACTTGAAAAGGCAGGAGGGCAGCGAATTCACCGTGCTTTAGGTTTTAAAACAGTGAAGCAGTTAAAGGAGGCTGTAACAACCTATGGTCCCCAAGCTCCCTTCACGGTAAGCATGGTCGAGTCCATTACTAACTTGGACATGACGCCAGCAGATTGGGCTAGCATGTGTAAATCTGTACTAAATGGAGGACAATATTTGTTATGGAAGGTTGCCAATGAGGAATTTTGCGCAGAGACAGCTAGGCGAAATGCAGCAGCCGGTTACCCTCAAAGAAATCTAGATATGTTATTAGGAAAAGGACCTTATGAGGGTCAACGGCAACAAATTGAATATGATCCTGCTATATATGCACAAATTGCTGCAGACGCAGTTAGGGCATGGAAGACTTTACAAGGACATGGAGATTTACAAGGTCAGCTATCTAAGGTAATACAGAGAGCTAATGAACCTTATGCTGACTTTGTAGATAGGCTAATTCAAACGGCTGCCAAAATTTTTGGGGATACAGAACAAGCAATGCCATTAATAAAACAACTGGCTTATGACCAAGCAAATCGTTGCTGCAGAGAGGTTATTAGACCATGGAGACATGAAGATTTAAACACATATATTAAATTATGTAGAGATATTAATGAACAAGGGCAAGTCTTGGCAGCTGCAGTACAACAGGCTTTAGATGCCAGGCCAAAAACATGCTATGATTGTGAACAAACAGGACATTTTAAAAGGAATTGCCCCATAGGAGGAGGGTTTAACAAAAGTAGGTATCAAAGGAATAGAATACCGGGTATTTGCCCACGATGCCGTAGAGGGAGACATTGGGCTAATGAATGCCGTTCTCAAACCACCATAGAGGGTACTCCTTTATCAAAAAACGGACAAAGACCAGGTATTTATCCACGATATCGTGGAGAAAGGCATCAGGCTCCATTGCCAAAAAACGGACAAAGGGGCCCAATGCTCCGGGGCCCACAACCACAAATCTATGGGGAAGTGGAGGAACCCAGCAACACCATCAGGCTAGTGCCCAGGACACATTGTCCATTAAATCCCTCATCAGACAAACCCGAGGGAGCGCAGGGTTGGACATCTGCGCCTCTGCCAGAGCAGTATTAACTCCAGAGATGGGAGTTAAAATCATTCCCACAGGAGTAAAAGGACCTCTTCCCCAAGGAACAGTAGGCTTATTATTGGGACGTAGTTCATCTACATTAAAAGGATTTATGATAAGTCCTGGGGTAATTGATCCCGATTATGTAGGTGAAATAAAAATTATAGCTAGTTCTCCAAGAGGTATATCAGTAATTTCACCTGGAGATAGAATAGCACAGTTGTTAATAATACCCAGCCTACATAATAAATTTCCTAGTCATAGTGAAGAAAGAGGTTCCAGGGGATTAGGCTCCACAGGTGTAGATTGGGCTATGTTGTCTTTAAATTTAGATTCTCGCCCAATGCTAAAACTAAATATTCAAGGTCATGAGTTTAATGGGCTACTGGACACAGGAGCTGACCTTAGCATCATATCTCGTCAAGAATGACCAAAACATTGGCCATTACAACAAGCCACTCAAACGCTTCGAGGCCTAGGAGTGGCGACTAATCCCCATAGAAGTTCTATGATATTAGTTTGGAAGGATCCTGAAGGATGTGAAGGAACTATACAGCCATATGTATTGGATCATCTTCCTATAAATTTATGGGGACGAGATGTCCTAGATCAATTAGGTTTGACGTTAACAAATAACATCAATCCTAATGCGCCCACTACTAGGGCTAGACAAGGCTTTAGGAAAGAAAAAAGATTAGGAAAACAAGGGCAAGGTATAGCAGCACTAATACAAATAGATCAAGGAACAGACAGACATGGGTTGGATTTTCAGAAAGGGCCACTGAGACAATCAAAATTGCTTGGAAATCAGAAAGACCAGTGTGGGTTCCTCAGTGGCCCCTGACTAAAGAAAAGATACAAGTAGCCCATGATCTGGTCAAACAACAATTAGCGGAAGGACATATACAACCTTCCATATCTCCCCATAATACTCCCATTTTTGTCATCAAAAAGAAATCTGGTAAATGGAGATTATTGCAAGATTTAAGAGCCATTAATAATGAGATGGTTATTATGGGACCTGCTCAATCAGGGATTCCTCAATTGTCTGCTTTGCCAAAAACCTGGCATGTTTTAGCTATAGATATTAAAGATTGTTTTTTTTTTTCAATTCCAATTCATCCCGAGGATAGTCCACGTTTTGCATTTACTATCGCATCAAATCATGAAGGTCCTGATCAGAGATATGAATGGAAAGTACTCCCTCAAGGGATGGCTAACAGTCCAACTATGTGTCAAATATATGTTAACAAAGCAATCCAGCCACTTAGAAATCAAAATCCTGAACTACAAATATTTCACTATATGGATGATGTATTATTGGCACATAAAGATAAAAACATATTGCTGGAATGTTATGCCACACTTACAAACTTATTAAAAAATTATAATCTAGACATAGCAATAGATAAAGTACAATTAAATTTTCCAATTAATTATTTAGGAGTTCTATTATCCTCAACCATGGTCCGTCCACCAAAAATTCAAATACGAGTAGATCAGCTCAAATCACTTAACGACTTTCAAAAGTTATTGGGAGACATAAATTGGATAAGGCCTTATCTAGGTATACCAACAGGAGAGTTGGGACCTTTATTTGATATTCTAAAAGGTCCATCAGATCCAAATTCACCCCGCATGTTAACTCCTAAAGCAAGAAAGGCATTAAAAATTATTGAAACATATATGGAAAACATACATTTGGATAGAATTGATATAAGTTTGCCTTTATTGTTTATTGTACTACCAACAAAAAATATTCCTACAGGAGTATTTTGGCAAGAAGATCCATTATTGTGGATACATTTATCTTATTCTCCTAACACTATTCTTACTAGGTATCCTGAGGCTGTAGGACAATTAATACTCAAAGGAATAAAAGCAGCAAAGGGAGTGTTTGGAATTTCTCCCAATAAAATTATTACTCCATATACTATGGATCAAATTGATGAGTTAGCTAATGAGTTAAATACTTGGGCAATAATCATGTGTAAATCTAATGTTTCATTTGATAATCATTTACCATCTAATCCTTTGTTGTCTTTTTGGTCTAAGCATCCTGTAGTTTTTCCTAAAATGACAAGAAAAACACCTATCATGAATGCTCCAAATATATTCACTGATGGGTCAAATAATGATACAGCAGCAGTAGTTACCCCTGATCAAACTTTTACATTTTTAGTACCCAAACAATCAGCTCAAAAGGTAGAGCTTAATGCAGTTTTACAAGCTTTTTTGATGTTTAAAGATTCTGTATTTAATTTATTTTCTGATAGTCAGTATGTAGTTAATGCTATAGTATCTCTTGAAGATGCTGGTAGGATTTCCCCTTCTTCTACTGTTTTCTCTTTGTTTTCCACTATACAAAGTCTAATCTGGGACAGAAAAGATCCATTCTTTATAGGACATATTAGGGCACATACAGGATTGCCTGGAGCCCTTAGTTTAGGCAATGATTTAGCAGATAAAACTACACATGACATACATATTTTCTCTACATTCGAAGAAGCTACAAATTTTCATAAAAGGTTTCATGTTAATGCTAATACTTTACAAAAGCGTTTTAAAATAACTAAGGAACAAGCCAGACATATAATAAAACAATGTCAAAATTGTGTGACATTTTTACCACAAATTAATCTTGGAGTCAATCCTAGAGGACTGATACCTAACCATATTTGGCAGATGGACGTCACACACTTGCCAGAATTTGGAAAATTAAAATATTTACACGTTACACTTGATACTTCTTCTGGATTTTTGATGGGCTCCCTTCATGCCGGAGAAAAAACTAAAGATGTTATAGCTCATTGCTTACAAAATTTTGCCACTGTGGGCATTCCTAAACAGTTAAAAACCGATAATGGTCCTGGCTATACCTCTACCTCTTTTAAACAATTTTGCTCATCATTTGGTATTACTCATATAACAGGAATCCCATACAATCCACAGGGACAAGGCATAGTTTAAAGAGCTCATCAAACTATTAAAACATACTTATTAAAGCAAAAAGAGGGAATTGGAAGGGGGTATATATCCCCCAAAGATAAACTTAAAATAACGCTTTTTACTCTAAACTTTTTAAATTTGGATTCATCAGGACTTAGTGCTGCGGAAAGGCATATGTATCCAAAAAATGTACATAAGCCACATTAACCTCACTCCCCCACTGGCACCAAGGCCAAATTTGGGGGCCAACAGAGGTGAGTCAAAGAACCTCACCCCCCACTGGTGCATAGGCCTATCCACAAGTATGGCTGTATGCTGGACCAGTAGTCAGTGACGGGTATGATTCAATTGCAGTAATATCAACCTAAGACAGGAGGCTGACGCCTAAAGGTCAGTTTTCCAATGACGGGTAAGAACCATATGTTGAATTGGACAACCTACCAGGCACGGTCCTTAAGCCACATTGCTTGTTGTTTAATTAATCAGAAGGGGGGAGATGCTGGGAGCCATTAGCCAAGTAGGTATGACAATTTCCTTGCCAGCGTACCCCATGTTGCTGACATTTTGCAGTGACATTGAATGTAGGTGACCTTGCTCAAGGACCAGGGCGGATTAGGGCGTTCCCGGTTTAGGTTCCAGGTTTAAGGTTTAAGATTATTCCTGCTGGGAATAGGGCGTATCCTGCTGCCTGAGTTCCCCTTGAGTTCTCACGGGATTCAGACAGTATATTTTGGAGATAGAAGCCCAGTGGAGGTGGATTTGGGCAGAGAACGTGGATTTCCCCAGAACGTGATTGTAGATGGCTGGTGTGAGTTCGGGAATAAAGAGTTGCTGTTTGAATCTACAAGCTGTGTGGTGGCTCGTGATTTGTGCCCAGCCAGACTGCGGCATTTGTGCCCAGCCAGACTGCGGCAGATATGCAGAGGTCATAAATTCTTGGGATGCTGGATTACCATATTCTGCCAAGACGTCTATGCTGGCTTGAAAGAATGAATGTCAGCTCACCTTGGAATTTCTCCAGTACAAACAACTTCTTAAAAAGTCCAGTGGTATTTTGTTTGTCTTCATTTTTATTTCACACATAGTGAAGATCACTTGTGGAAAGCTTTTCTTTAACATTTTCACATAAATTTAATTATATATATAATTAATTTTTACATGACAGTGGAGTATATTTTGAAATATTATACATAAATAGAATAAGTGGAAAGATTTTCCCTCCTTTTCTTTCTTCCTTTCTCTCTTCCTTCCTTTCTCCCTCCCTCTCTCTCTTTCTTTCTTTTATAGTACAAAGCATTTTGACACATTGTACACAAATGGAGCACAACTTCTCATTCCTCTGGCTGTACCTGGTGCAGAGTTACTCTGGTGGTGTAATCATACATGTATATGGAGTAATAATGTCTGTCTCATTCTACTGTCATTCCCATCCCACAGCCCCACCCTTCCTCTCTACACAAACCAAAGTTCCTTTATTTCTTCCCTATCCTCCCACCCCATTATGGATCAACATCGGCTTATCTGAGAAAACATTTGGTTTTTAGTTTTTTGGGATTGGCTTATTTCACTTAGCATGATATTTTCTAGTCCCATTGATTTATCTGCAAATGTTATAATTTCATTCTTCTTTAAGGCTGATTAACATTTATACTAAAGTGACGTAGCTACATCAATGTTAGCAACCTAGATGCCCTTTAACAGATGAATGGATAAAGAAAATGTGGTACATACATACAGTGGAAAGATTTTCTTTTCCTTTTTTATTTATATATAACAGCTGAATGCAGTATAATTCTTATTATATATATAGAACTCAATATTTCATATCCCTGGTTGTATACATAGTATACTCACACCAATTCATGTCCTCATACATGTACTTTGGATAATAATGATCATCACATTCAATCATGGTTAATTACCCCATGCCAGCTCCCTCCCCTCCCACCCTTCTGCCCTATCTAGTCTTCGTCTATTCCTTCCATGCTCCCTCTCTCGATCCTACTATGAATCAGCTTCCTTATATCAAAGAAAACATTCGGCATTTGTTTTTTGGGATTGGCTAACTTCACTTAGCATTATCTTCTCTAGTTCCATCCATTTACCTGCAAATGCCATGATTTCATTCTCTTTTAATGCTGACTAGTATTCCATTGTGTATATATGCCACATTTTTAAAAATCCACTCATCTATTGAAAGGCATCTAGATTGGGTAGTGGAAAGCTTTTCTAAGCAGCCCTTTTCCCAACTTATTGAAGGAATAATGAAGGAGATATTTGTTTACCCATTCAATAAATGTTGAGCATTTTTACAGTAAAAATTAGAATTAGACCTGAAAAAGAGTCATTGTCTAAACAGTTCCCAGCATAAAATCCTTGGATTTTGATTACCTGGATAGGTGCTTCTATTTTCTAAAGTTTATTGTGAGGACGGAAAACTTTTGAGGGTGGTCATTCTTACAGGTTGTAGCCACAACTTCCCTTTCTGTGTGTCACATTGGCATGTCCATAATGACATTCATTACGTTTAGCTTGAGGCTGTTCCGTAGTTGTTTTTCTAACCGATCATGAATTCATCCTTGTCATCACTGGCCATCTGGGCATGTATATCTCCTGTAATTGTTCCTGGGAAAAAAACCTGTCTCCCATCTTATAACATTGCACAACCCATGTCTGAGGATTGAGTCTTATGTACCACAATTGTTTTCTTACACAACCCAAAAGTCATGTGCCAATGAGCTACTTTAGTTTTCTTGACTAGCAAAAATGTTGACAGTTTTATCTATGACTTTTATCTATGAATCTCAGCCAATCTGACCTCTTTCTCCTTAGCTTCCCAAACTTTTCTGAAAGTCCAAAGTTGAACTCCAGGAAGGAAATATGCAATATATACATATGACTTATGTTGTGGGTTATTTGGCTAGGTGAAAGTAATTTCAACTTAAGTGGAAAGCACTGAACATTTCAAAGAAAATTCATATTAAGAAATCCATAGACTAAAGTCTCAAAGGATAGTTTTGCTCTGTAATTATGATTTGATATGGCTTTTCATCACTGGTCAGAGCAAACAAAGATAACACTGATGCTGTGCATAGGATCTTTGCAATCAGGAGTCATATTCTGGTAGAATCTAATTTAACACTCCTTGCTCACTCTTCCAAATCCATCTAAGGGGATTCAGGTTTTGGAATTTGTAGGCTGGAAACAGAGTTGCCTAAAGCAACCCACCCTATGAGACTAACAAGGTCTAGATAGAGTTTGCCCTCTATATCTTTCCATGGAGGAGGAATAAGAGTGACCTAGTGTTGTAAGTTTTCTTCCTGTGGCTAACACTTTACTCCTTTCCCACCTGCTTGGCTTTCTTCCTTTGAATTATGGGTATGGCATCATGATCATCATTTCATTTATTAAAATGATGAAAAATAAAGGCTTTCATCAGGGGACTATGCCAGATAAAAAACAAGCACCAAAATCAAATTATCTTGAAAAGAGGCAATTCAGTAAATGTGCAATAAACTAATAACTACTTGAACTTACACCTGTTAGCTATTTTACTGAAGGCATAGGCAATTTGTATAAATTATTTGAGATACTGTAACTCCTACAACTCCTCTATGTCAAACTGTTTGGTGCAGGTGGTTGTTTAGTTTTCTAGGAGGAGAAGGGCATACTGGAATGATATTTTTTCTTTGCCAAAGGTAGTATTAAATCCTCTGTGCTTCATCTTCAGTCCTATGACTTCCTAGAGACTCCATCTCTGAGACAGCTCCCTGCTGGGACTGATAGAATGTGCTATGCGTTGTGAATGATCCAACCTTAAGTACATGCTGGCTGGATTTAAGGTAAAAATGAACACTTCTCGATGCTTTGCAAGGTCCTTTGGCCACATGGAGGGACAAAGAGAAAATCAAAGTAAGTGACAGATGGAAGCAAAAACGAATCTATACTATGAGGCATTGGAGGAGGTCAAACAATGTCGCCTCCTAAAGACAACTACTCAACCTCTTGGTTTGCAATCCTAAAATAGTTCAACCTACTAGCCCAGGATGATTACAGGGCCACCCTGTTACCTCCTGGGGCTCAATTCTTCTCTCTCCTGTGATAACATAGGTCAGAGGTGAGGCCCAGGAATATGCCTCTTTATACTTGTAACTGGCCTTAGCCATTGAACACTCTAGTAGTCACCATTCTTGTTTAAGGAGAAAGTTCTTGAATTCCTAAATCTCTCCCCTTAACCTTAAATTCCAACATTTCAGAATTGGTTTGAATTAACAAGCAGGAATTACTCTCAGTAATCAAAAGGACATACTGTTATGTGAATTCATTGAATCAGATTGCTTTCCTTATTATTCAGAAGGGGAAAGAAAGAGAACTTTTGCCATCTGTAAAATAAGATTACATATGTCTATTTAGCATGGCAGAATAGAGGATTACATGACATTATATATGGAAAATGTCAAACCCTGCTGGTACATTGTATACACTCAAAATATGAAAGCTGTTATTGTAACTCTTATAAGTTGATATAAGGAAGTTAGAACCAAGAGCTGACTATTCCATAAGGTTGTTATTTAATGTTCTGATTTATTAAAAATTTTTAATTCATAGTGTTGGTTTAAGTTTAAAATATGAATGATTTTTACTTATAGTTATTTTCTGAGTGACCTATTAAGGCAGAAATAAAGAGAGGTCATTTAGCAAGGTTGGGTGTGGGAATCTAGGATTAAAACATCAGACAGACTTCCACAGACAAAGCAGGAAAGGAAAAAAATCCCATGCATTTATCAGTGGTGAAAATATGGAATAGAACTTGATGATCTGACTTGTAGTTAACTCTTAGGAGTCAAGCAAGCCTCAAATCTCACGCTAAACTCAGATACAAGCAAGATCCAGAACAAGGGGGAGCAGAGGGTTTCTAGGCTTTTGAAAGGGAAACATGGGGATAGATCTTGGTGTTAGGGAAGAGGTTGTCTTTTTCAATTTTGTCATTTTTTGCTGAGTACCCGCTTCACCTCAGTTAGAGGTGAAGTTTGAAGAGATGATGGGCTCCCTAATTTTATCATAGCACAAATAGACTAGAATTAAATATTTATAAGGAGAACATTGTATTACTATTAGCATTCTCCACTTCTCAAAAATGTCTTACACTTTGGAAAATGGAATTGTGTTTCTTAGCTCTCTTGTGCACCACTTAATAACCCAAGAAATAGTTACTTGAGATATGGAGGCTTGAACCCTTCATGTGTTGTGCTAATATCAATGCAACAGCTCTTATTATCATAGAAATGAAATAACATAAGGGACCTGATTTAGCATCTTTAATTTTCTTTGTAAATCATTTGTGATAGAAGAACAAAATCAGGTCACCTGAAGAAAATGATGCAAAGCTACAGAAGATCCACTTAATGAGCATATATTATCACCATTCAATGACAATTAATAAAGTGTTAGTATTTACAACCTTATTCTTTTTTTTTTTTTTTTTTTTTTTTTTGGTACTGGGGATTGAACTCAGAGCAGTTGACCACTAAGTCATACCCTCAGCCTTTTTGTGTGTGTATTTTATTTAGAGACAAGGTCTCACTGAGTTGCTTAGTGCCTTACTTTTGCTGGGGCTGGCTTTGAACTCTCATCCTCCTGCTTCACACTCCTGGGCTGCTGGAATTACAGGCATGCACCACCACACCCAGCTACAACATTATTCTTCCATATGCACAAACAGAACTGGTTTTCATTTGCATTGGCATGTGCACTGTATTAGAAATTTTATTCACATCTAAAAAATAGGATCAGTAGAAAATGTGTGTGTGTGTGTGACAAAGGGGAGAGAGAAAGAATATTTCTAGGCTTCCCATCCCAGCTTATCAGCCATGCATATTAACATAGTTACCAAATTCAGCTTGCCTGTGGCCCCTTTTCTTCTGACTGTAGAACATCAGCACACCTATAAAATTCACACCTGTTATTTCTGGGAACACCCAAGTGTATGGCCCAGGAAATAACTACTCTTTTTCTTTCATGTTAATGTCCTCAGTGAAGCACACTGACTAGGAAGTCATGTGAGAGACACCTCCACAGTGTCTCTGCTGCTCTTGGTCTTCTGGGAGGCTGCTATTAGATTGTCTCCAAGATGCTAGTGAGTTCCAGGTAGAAATGGAGAGATTACCATGCTACACTCCTGGGACTTCACTTGTTTCTTGGGTTCAAACATGCATTGCTTGTATCCTAAATTTCATGAGGTTCATCTTTTAAATAGACCTTTTATCACTCGAGTGCAGCCAGATCCTTTCTTTCTATATAAGTGCTGAAAGATAGCCCTCATTGCTGAGTGCCTTGGCCCACACCTGTAATCCCAGCAACTCAGAAGGCTGAGGCAGGAGGATAACAAGTTCAAGGCCAGCCTCAGCAATTTAGCAAGTACCTAGAAAGTCAGCAAGATGCTGTCTCAAAAAAATAAAATAAAAATAAGTGTTAGGGGGTGCGACTGGAGTATTGCTTAGTGGCAAAACATGTCTGGGTTAGTTTCCAGTACAAGAAGGAAAGAAAAAAGGAAAGAAGGAAGGGAGAAAATTATACTGGTTGAGGACCATCGTCCCACATCAAATCATCTCCTTTTTTCATATTTCCCTAAATCTGCCCCAAGTGTCAAATACTGATGAATTCCTTTTCCTTTAGCCCCTTTCTTTCTTAACTCAAGTAATCTTATTTTAGGCCCAACTAAGCCACTCCACTACATGTGCACCTTGGCCTTGTGGATACACATGAAGTTCCCTTTCCCCTGTGAGTACTAACTCCAGAGTCCCAGGAGAGCATCTTCTGCACAAGGTATCAGGCAGACTTGGGTCTCACTTCAGCTAAATAATAAGTTGCTATGTGATCAAAGAGGAGTCATTTTATCTCTCTGGACTTCAGGGTTTTTTTTTAATGTATAAAATGGAAGATTTGAGCCAAATCCATGGTTCCTTATTTGGTGGTGATAGACCATTTTCAGAATCTAATGATGGTGTGAACTCTCATTTTGCAAATCCAAATATACATGCTGTAGACTGAATTGTGTCCCCCTGGAAATTCATACATTGAAGGCTAAAGCGCAATGTGACCATTTGGAGAGAGGGTCTTCAAGAGGCAATTACAGTTAAATGAGGTGCTGGGGGTGGGACCCTAACTCTATAGGACTGTTGTGTTTATAGAAAAACAAGGGACACTAGGGAAATACACAGAGAAAAGGCTTCAATGATACAGGGAAAAGCTGGCCATCCTCAAGCTAAGGAGAGGCCTCAGAAGACAATAATTCTAAAGGCACCCCAGTTATGGCTTCCCAGCCTCCAGAACTCTCAGAAAATGAAATTTGGATTCTAAATTCCCCAAAAATGTGGTATGTTGTTATGGCAGCTCTAGCTACTACAAAAACACACAGATATTTATATACAATTTTTGGTTGCTCATAGATTTTATGAGATCTATCATCAGATCCAAACTTCCGAGAGTACCTGTTTTCTAAGCAAAATTCCCCTTTTTCTCTTAATAGTACTGATTATCTGAAGGAGCTAGAAATATTTAGCTTTGTATCTTATATATTTTCTCCCGAAGTACAAGAGACCCTTCAACAATACAGAGGTTAGAGGCACCAGCCTAAAAGCAGTTGAAAACCTGTAACTTTTGACTCCCTAAACTTAACTACTAGCACCCTGCAGTTGACCAGAAGCCACACCAATAACATAGTTTAATTATAAATATTTTGTATATCCTATATATTGTAGGCAGTGAAAAATATGCAAGAACTGTGAAAGACCATTTTTTACAGAGATAAGCAATTTATTGGAGTGATGAGCTGCTCCTGCAGAGATGATTAAAGTCACCTGGTGTTTTAAGCAGATATTCAAAAGACTTGAGCTCACCACAACAGCAACAGGAAATGGCTATGGAATTATTATGTAGTACAGCATGCACTGTAGTTAGTACTAAACAGTTACGGTTTGATACAGCATCTGTATTTGTTCATATTTCTCTAGACTGCTAACGTCCACATGTACAGTTTGTGTTTGTGTGCTTAAGCTATAATAAATTTTGACTTTTTATCATGAATTTGTGTCATTTTGTGGTAGTAAATGATAAATAGACTGTTATCTACATATATTTTATGCATTCATTACATACCTAACTTTGTTTTAATTTTTTTGGATATGTCTAGGCTATGATATTCATCTGAATTGATTATCACTGTATATCTTTCTGTGTCTCCAAATGTTGTGTTGGAGTCCTATATTGTGTACACATATTAACTTGGAAAGAAGTAAAGTAAGTCAAAAAATCTAAAAAACAAAATCCATGTGTTAAACCTATGTTGTTCAAGGAGCAGCTGTATGGTGAGTGGATTAAGCTCATTATAAATGCATACTGGTTTTAAGTAAGAAAGCCTAATAGAAAAGAAATGGCAAAAGTTTTATACGCAAGATAATGTTTAGAAATTGTGCATGCCTTGAGACTTTTAACCTGGCTTTTGCCTTTTCCTTTATATATGCATTACCCTGAAGGCCTCATGGAGAATATGTGAGGCTTTTTTGGAGGGGAATAGATTAAAAATTTTTTTTCTCTACATTGTTTAAGTTTGGAATTTTGTTATGTTAGGAAAACATGTTTAAAGAAGAAAGTAAAGGTGGGAGATGATACAATTTCAATTATTATTTTTATGTTTTGGAAAATTATACATCCTAGAATGTTTCACACATAATGCAATTAGTAAATGAAGTGGTTCAAGTGTGTATAAAGGACACTACAACCAGCCAGCATATTTTCTATAAGCCGAGTATCAACTTGCCTCCTACCAAGCAATGATAACTATGCAAGGTCTATTGGAGTCCTGAACAAACATGATAAAGAAAGAATAGTACATTATAGTATTATAGGAGAGACAGATTGTGGCAATAAGATAAATGATGACCATAAGGCCCACTCAAACATCTCATAAAACCCAAATTGTGAGTCACATAGGAGTGTAATGCAGCTTGACCTGGGACTTCCTGCTCCAAAAGCTTCCTTGAGACAAGGACACCTCATAGACCTTAAAATAAAACTCACCCTTACAACCTCCTTCATGAAAGGAATATCTGATAACTGACTTAGGCTGAACACAGGTATAAGAAAGAGGGAGGAATCTCCCAAATCCTGAGAATAATCTCTGGGAATAATCTCAGTGGAAACCTTCCCAGTTGGACAGTTATCTGACCCTTTGACTAACTGGCTCATGACACTGGTTGATTCCTGCTATGTGTCTTGTAAGAGTGCTTTCCAAATAATGAGCATTAGACCAGGTCTAAGACCCATCTTTGGCACAAATCAAATTAAAGAAGAAAAGTCAACCTTGAAGAAGCAGGATAAATGGGACCACATGAAAACATTGAGTAGGACACTTTTTTTTTCAGGAACTAATCAAGAAGGTTCTTTAATGAACATTTTTTGGTTACATCTCCACTTGTTCACCCCAACATCCCCTATTTCTTAATGGTAATATAAATGGTTCCATAAAATGTGTCTCCATTCCAATTTCAGGTAGAGTATGTTGTCTAGGCTAAAATACACAGAATATTCTGGAAGAAGTGATGGGTTCAGTGGGGTGCCTGAGAATGTGCCACACCAATTTGGAAGAACATCTGTACCTTTTTGGAAGTGCTAAACAGAGGCCTGTTCTTGTGAACATAAGCAAAGAAGCACGTGATCTCATGTGATAAAGAGAACCAGATTTAGAATGAAGCCAACATGATAAACACACTGGAAATGTGGGAAGAAACTTATTCTTTGAAAATTATTTTTATAAATCTGTTTCTAAAGCCAACTTGATTTCTGGATTCTCCTCTCCCCACCTCAAAAAAATACTGCATATTTTTTCATCAATTTTAAACAGAATTTTCATTATTTAAAATAAGAATATTCTTAATAATGGCTATTTTTACATATTTCCACCATTTCATACTCATTTTTTTTCATTTTTTAATGAAAATTACATAGAATTTTATTTTATTTGTTCTTTTTAGATATATATGACAGTAGAGTGTATTTTTGACATATTATATATACATGGAGCATAACTTATTCTAATTAGGATCCCATTCTTGAGGTTGTAGATAATGTGAAGTTTTACTGGTCGTGAATTCACATATAAACATAGGAATGTTATAAACATATATGAACATAGGAACTTTTTCTTAGGATGAGATGTTAAGAAAAGACATATACAGATAGTTCTTACTTTTCTGACTTTTTCTCAAGTTGTTTCTTTTTCACTACCAGCATCTATATGGGAAGATGATTAACAGAGAGTCCATGCTGATTAAGAAGGAGTCTAGTATTTTACCTAAGATTGTGCATGAGTTGAAGCTGAGATTTGTTCTTTACTTACTAAGCTTCAGTTTCATTATGTTTAAAATGGTACATACTATATACAATTGTTTTAATAATAAAGTGAGAAAATCATGGTACACAGTAGGCACTGAAAAGTAGTCACCATATTAGCTTAGAAAATCCTCATTTTATAGGATCTGAGGTCCCTGGTAACAGTAAATGGTAAATGTAGGGCTTAGCCCAGGGCCTTCTTTATCCCCATCATCTGCTCTACATTTTTCCATCTTCTTTCATGCATTTTCTCCTACATCACATTATTATGAGCAATGATATCTCAACATCTCATGAAGGTATAGATGAAGCAACTATAACCTTTTGTATTGTCTTGAAGAATAAAATTCTTCAAGTCTTTTTTTTTGCTAGGTTGTAAGTACCTAGACTAAGCTGAGTACATGGGAGAATGCGGGCATAGAACTCAATAGGAAAGGCAAATGTTATGTAATTTTTATAATACTATGAGATACCCAAGGTCAGAACTGAATGTGGGGCCAAATAGACAGAAATATGAAGTATTGGAGATCCAAGATGAGGTTGGAAGTAAGGTCTGGAAGTCCAGGCAATGCATGATGGGAGAGCCATGAGGAGTCCAAGCACCAGGTAATAGCAAAAGTTGATGCTTCAGTCCAACAACATGAAACTAATTAATACATTGAGACCCAACCAGAAGACCGACAATTCTGTGTACCTGCATAAACTAATGATTACAATTGAAACACTTTTTGTCCTAGCACTTTTATTAAAAATCATTGCTCATTAATTATAACGAACTTGTATTTTAAATCAATCTGTATAAATGTTCACTGTTTTTGGAAAAGATGATGGGAAATCTCAGGAATTTTCTGAAATCAAACTTTGCTAATACAATAGATTCCATATGTGAACTCAAACCCATTAGACTGAAATTGGTGTTCTAAATCTTAGTTTTAAAAAAATGTTGCTCAATATCCGTAATTTTCTTAATTCCAAGGTTTTCTTCTCACTCCACATATTTGAAAGCATTGGCAATTCATTTCAAACTAAAATGTCTGGCCCAAAATTCTCCTTTTATATATGGCACACAGCCAGTGGCACTCCCCCCACCCCCCAATACTCATTAATTTGGGGGTTCTAAGAAGAATAAAATGTGCTAATGAAAAAAAAAAAGCCCATTTGTTTCTGATGAGTCTCCTGTAAAATGTTTTCAAAATGTGGCTTCCTTACACGCACCACAAGAGAATGTGTGGCTGAAAGCCCCATATATAACACCATCCAAAATGAGAACATTTCTCAAAGGAAGGCATACTTTAGATTTTGGAAATATTTTTAATTACTTATGCACCTCATCCCAGCTCTTGCACTTATACTCTGGGTAAGCTGCCAATTTATCATCATGGTTTAGCCACTGTTGCCTGTCCCTGATGCAGGTAGACTTTTAATAGCCTTCGAGGTAAAGATAATTGGCTATTTGCATGCTTCTAAATGTATCAGTTAGAAAGGTACTTCAAGAAATAAACCCAGTGTATCTTAGAGTGAATATATTATGGATGCAGATTAACTGTCGTGTAGACCTGCACATTAATGAAACCTAGTATGCCTTGACCTGTGAATATGCCTAGTGAATATAGCTTCTGATTATATGTTAAAAAAATATATATGTAGGCAGACCTAATTCAGCTGACTAGCAGTCTGAAAAGCTGGAAAAGAGGTAAAAGTGAGCCTGACATCCAGATGTCCTTCCATTGAAGAATGGGAACTTCAGGTAAGCTTTGGTCAATGATTTAGAAGGGGGAAAATGCAAACACAAGAGAATTGAATTAGCTATCCCTACATATTGATTAACAGCTTTTTAAGCCCATCAGTCATACTTTAATTTCTATGTGTGGTATGTCTAACATGAGCTCCCAATCTGCCTGATTGGATTACCTCACCACCCATAAAAGAATCAACACTGGTGGTCAAAACTGTAATTAGAATCAGGTAGTAATTTGTGCTGGGAGGATGTGGGGTGGTGGTGGGGGACCCTCTTGCCCCTTCTGTTTCAATTTTTTAGTGTAGATGATGAATAGTAATTATATTTCAGGCTTTGCCTCTGAGATAATAAAAAGTGTATATGTGAAAGGACAATCAAAGATTTTAGTTATTCTTTTCTCCTAAAGTGGCCACTAAAATGTAGAAGGTAAGTTTATTTTTAAAACACATTCTCAAATTTCAATGGAATTCAACAATGATCAGAGATGACTCCTGTCTTGAATATCCAATATATAGTCCATCCTATTTCCCTTCTAGTAGTTTTATAGAAAGAAGAAAAAGAGAGTAGTGTCTATATTAGAATGTAAACATAATGTAAAATGTCTAATTTTTAAGAGGTTAGAAATTTTTTTTTCTTTCTGTGATGTTGCTGAAAAAAAAGGCTTTCTGTAGAAGTATAACAACTACAATATTTTTGTTTGATTTTGTTATAAAATTGTCCCCAGAAAGGGGTCACTTTTCCATCATTACTTAAAGCATATAGCATATGACTTCAGTTCCTAGAGACAAATATCTTGAAAAACTTGAATACTTTTAGATTAGCTATGCTGCTATGAAGTATATCATGATCTGCTTTTCAAGATTATATTTTAAAAATTAAATTAGTGTTTAAAAATAAAGAAATTATATCCAAGATGTGTGATGAAAAATGTTGGTGTTAATGTTAAATATATTTGGAAACAATGCAACTGAACGGAATAAGTAAGTTTAGTAATTAAAGATTAGATGCCAATAGTTGGATTTGTTCTACAAAATTTACAAATGAGCAGAGCAAAAGAGAGGAAAGCTATGCATCTTTCCCTTCATGAACATGATTCCATCACCGTGGATCTCAGTGCATATACACACTTGTGAGTGCACACACACACATAGGCCAAAACCAAACCAAAATGAGAAGCATCTTGGTGGAGATGATCCTTGACCATAATAAAAAATCAGATAAATTATTCATAAATTAATTTCACATCCTATTTTTGCCTCAACATGAACCTCGCTTCCCTTTCTTCAGGTTTCTATACTAAATCTTCCATTTTTTTCTTTCCCTTTCAACAGAGCTCATCATCCCACTCCATATTTATTTTTCCCTCCAGCCAATGTTACAATCCTCTGTCCTTTTACTATATCTTCTATTTTCTTAACTCTATGGGGTGCCTACTTATAAAAGTCCAGTTTATTTTCATTTTCTTCCTTCTCCTCCTCCTCCTCCTCCTCCTCCTCCTCCTCCTCCTCCTCCTCCTCCTCCTCCTCCTCCTCTTCTTCTTCTTCTTCTTCTTCTTCTTCTTCTTCTTCTTCCTCCTCCTCCCCTCCTCCTCCTCCTCCTCTTCCTCCTTCTTCTTCTTCGCCCAGGTTACTACCTTAGTTCTTTAACTTCCTGTGTAATATTTTATGCCTGTCTTGGTATAGCACAGAGAGAATCCTGAATTAGACTTTGTTATTTGTTAATGACTAATAAAAACCTCTTAAAATCTCTGAGCCAAGAAGGAGAAAGAAGAGGAACTCTAAGGGGTCTCAAGCTCTCAACCTTGTACAATCCTTTCTATATCAATAGCTTAATATTTTCATAATGTGGTCTCAGCAATAATTTCACGTGTGGATGGTCTGCCTCCCTAATTAGACAGTAAGATTTCCAGGAGGATGCACTGGAACTGCTTTTCCTGTTATATTCTATAACTGCTAGCACAGTTCTGAGTATATTATAGATATTCAATAAATGTTCATTGATTAGTTTACGGAGGCCCTTTTAGGCAGATTTTCATTTCATAACATTACTTCCAACAGTATTGTTAGTGTAGAGGTGGATACATGCAGCTATTATACAAGAAATGAATATATAAAAGAAAAAGTAACAGCACAACAAAAATGAATCCACAACTTGTATATTACCTGATAATTGTCCTTATTGTGGTTTGTTCCATGACTGTAATTAATTGAAACCAATAATTTAAAGAGCAAATGAAGGAGGTGACCCTAAAGATTGCCTTTTATTTAGGATAAATGGGGCACTTTGAAAATATGATGACTACTGTGGGCTTTCTCCAAGAGAATTCACGGATTCTTAACGTTTTGTAAGTTGTGTTTTCATAAAGCCTGTATATAGATTCCATATTTAATATTTAAGTGGTTTCATTTAAAGGAGAAGTGTTGGCTAACACTGACATTGTCATTCTTCCCTTTTGAAGTAACAAAGTCTTCTTTAGCATGTCTGATTAGACCAGAGGTAGATATGTCTTAGTAACCACAATAGTTCGATGTGACTTTTCTCCCAGAAGTTCATATGCAGGAAGCTTGGTCCCCCATGTGAAGGTACTGATATGGTGGAACCATTAAAAGGTGGATCCTAGTAGGAGACAATTACATGATAGGGACACCACCATTAATTCCATCTCAGGAGGAATTAATGCCCACTCCAAGGAAACAGGTTAGGACTCATGTGACCAAATTAGTTCTTAAGAAAGCAGAGTGTTGTAATGTGAACACCCTGTGTGCTTGGTCCCTTCTGCATGTGGCCAATTCCCTTGCCACTTTTCTGCCATGTTGTGATGCGGATAGGATACCTTACCAGATGCTGGTGCCATGCTGCTTGGATTTTCCATTCATCAGAAATATGAGTCCAAATACACCTCTTTTTCATTATATGTAGCCCAATGTCATGTATTCTGTTATCGCAACACCAAATGTACTAAGAAAGTAGTCCGTATGAGACTCAGTTTAAAAAAAAGAAAGGCCAGTTGAAATCTTCCCTTGGGAGTTTGAAACAGTTACAATTTTAATTTGAGTCAGTTGGTAGTATATTCTAGAGTTAACAATCAAGGTGGTCTTGGGAGATAAAGTGGACAGTTCTGGACCACATATAAAGAAAAAGCAAACAAAGGTGATTGGTAAATGTAAACAGTGAAAGCAGTGACTATATGTGTATAGAAGCAAAAAATCAAAGGCTCCCAGTGTCTCTAACTAAAAGAGAGTGGTCCAAGATTCTGCCATCCTTCTGATGTTTATGAGACCCATTGTACTGCACTTGGCTTTTTTCAGATGATCTGTAAACTCTGGACCTTTGAAAATCTCTTCCCATTTTTCATCTCTGACATGCCAACACACACACACACACACACACATACACTATAGTCTTTTCTTGAAGTAATTAAAGATTGGTCCTTTCCTCATTACCAAAACTTCTGTCACTAGAATAAACTGTCAACTCATGTTTTGCACCTTGCTGTTTATATGAAATAGAAAACATGATTCTTTCTTAAGGTGAATATACCCATGATGTAGTTAATTTTTTAAGATATGTAAATACATGAAGGTGCTATGGGACCATTAAAATTTCTCATGATCCTAAATTTCTAAAGGTTAGATTCTTATTCCCTCTCAATTATATCTTATAATTTCTTTTTTTAAGAAAATAAGAACCAAAATGATATAGTAATTCAAAGATTTTCTTGTTTAGTTTGTCAAATAATTACATATAAAAATGAACTTTACATGCTTCAAAAATAAAAATTATGATATAATTATTTTTAAACAAATGATCGCAGATATAAAGAAGCAAAACTAATTTTCTAACAGACCTACTTTATCAACTAAAACATTCATGTAGTACCAACAGTGTGTTTTCTACTTGAAGAGATACAATCTTCAATGGGAAATAGTTTATGATAATTTGAAGGATTTAGCTTTTTATTTATTGTCCAGATTTCTTGCTTATAGTAACTTTTCTTTGTTACCATATTTTCAGCTATGTTTTGAAGTTGTGTCCCTGCAAGTTCCATTAACTTAACTAACCCCATGATGCATATTCAATTACTAAACACTAATAAATCCAGTTAACTTTTAAAGAGCTTTTTATGGGCTATTCCAATGTTCTCCTAGGGATTACACTCAGGAACCTATTCCTTCGTCTTGAAGAATAATATATTATATAATGCCCTTAACAGAATGGATTCATGGGGATTTGCAAAACTCTACTAAATGGGTTCCATGTAAATCCAATGTGCTTTTGTGCCCACTTTTATGCACCTGCTGTCAGTGAAGAGCTATTTGATAGCAGGCTGCTCGTTCCATCCTAGTTGCTGACATATCTCTCCTTGTCTTTTACTTGGGTGGGGGTCTGTGTCAGATTTTCTTTCTCAAACGATTCTCAGATTTCTGATTGCTGTGGAGAACACTATAGCACATATTGTGAAGAAAGAGAGGGGAGGCCATGGGTAGATCAAGAACCGCATGCAGTGTCAGTGACTACAGCTTCTGTGTAGACTAGACTTGACAGCACAAAATAAGATGTTGGTTTTCCAGAAACCAAAGCATAGTCTGCCAACTGATGGGATTTCTGTGTATGTTCTCCATATATGTACCAGCATTTGTTAATTTTATATATTGAATTACTTTTCATAATATATGATGCTTGGTATAGTTTTGATTATCATTTCCCTGATGGCTTTCAAAATATATTCATTGGCCCTTTGTACTTCTTCTTTGGAAAATGTCTATTCAGATTATTTTTCCTACTTATTGATTGAGTTACTTGTTCTTTTGTTGTCTACTGAGTTCTTTGTAGACTCTGGAAATTAATCCTCTCAGCAGAATATCTGGCTAAGATTTTCACCCATTCCAGAGGTGTGTCTTCACTCTGACGATTATATCTTTTGTGGGTAGAGTCCTATCCAGAAAATTGTGACCTATGCCAATTCCTTGGAGTGTTTTCCTATGTTGTCTTCTAGCAGTTTCAAAGTAGCAGGTCTTAGATTAAAGTCTTTGATCATTTTTGAGTTTTTTTTTTTTAATGCAGAGTAAAATACAGGCATCTTGTGTAGATTTTCTATCTGTGGATATCCCATTTTCCCAGCACCATGTGTAGAAGAGGCTGTCCTTTCTCTAATTTTTTTTTTTTTTTTTTTTTTGAGAATCAGCTGGACAAAGATATATGAATCCACTTCTGGTTTGTCAATTCTTTTCCATGGATCTTAGTATCTGTTTTTATCTCAATATGATGCTGTTTTTGTTACAATAGCTCTGCTGTATGTTTTGAAACAAAATATTGTGATGCCTCCAGAAATTGCTCTTTTGTTCAGGATTGCTTTGGCTGTTCAGTATATTCTTTTGTTTCCTTGTGAAATTTAGGATCATTTTTTTTCTAGTTTTGTAAAGATTATCATTTAAGTTAAGCTCAAAAGTATTTTAATAGGATTGCTGTGTCTACACAGTTGTTATTTTTCTCTGCTGTTGCTATGAGGGTGAGTGTTCAAGAGTGGGACTTCATATTTCCTCTAGCCATACCACTACCTGCCAAGGTTCATTACCTGGGATGAGGTAATGCCTGAAGCAAAGTGTAATTCCTCTCAATTATGCTGAGAGTGTAGCTCAGTAACACAGCATCTGACCAACATATGTAGAGTGCCAGACTTGATCCCCAGCACCACAAAGAGAGAAGAAAAATATAATAATAAACTAGATAAAGAAATAAATACCAAATATAAACAACAAGAAGAAAAGAGGGAAATAAATAGAATAAGTTGAAGACATAGAAATGAATAAATATATAATTTTTTAAAAGATAACAGGAAAAAAGTTTTAAGAATGGGAAAAAGTAATAGAGAGGAAGAATATAAAAAGGAGAAAAGAAACAAGAAAAAAACTAAAAATATCCTATGTCAATCATAGCTTCTTAGTCTGTACACCCCATGGACAGAGCAAAGTCTGGGGGTTCTTCACCCCTCTTCTTTCCTTTGTGGTAGTCACCAAATGACTGGTGGAAGTGGTTTGAGGCTGAAGTTAGTTGCAATGCTTCCCAGGTATCAAACATGGTGGCATAAGCTAGGGCAGAATGCAGAGCTCCTTAAGAAAAGATTTTCTCTGGAGCCCTCTGCTCTGTGTGATCTGAGGGTGGGAGCAGCCTCTCCTGCTTAACTTTAATTGGACATTCTTTGTAGAGGGTTTTCCTAATCTTCAGATCTCTGCTGTATCTTTTCATCATCTTCCATACTCTCTTTGTTAGGAATTATAATTAACATAATTATAACTACATGTATACACACAGACATGCACATGTATGTTTGTATAATATTTGTGTAATGCATTTATAGATTCTTTATATACACATATATTTGCATAATGACTTCATGTTTTTCCTCCTCATTTGATGTTGAGATTTCCTCATATATAAAATATGGATGATAATAGTACCTTAATTGTAGAATTATTGTGCAGAACATTTGATTTATGATATATGAAATGTGTAAAAAGAATTTAATGAACATTATTATTATTATTATTATTATTATTATTATTAAATTCCAAGGCAGTGTGTTTGTCACTGACATAAAACATCTGCATAACAGGCTGGGCAAAATGTAATTTTAAAATCAACATGCTATATAATTCTCTGTGCTGTACCATTAGTTGGTTATTTACAGGTTATCTCTTCATTTTAGGACTAAATATACTGTTCATCTTTTGGTAACCCTCTAGGTATTCTATATAAAAAAACACACACACACATAAGATCAGAGGATTCTTTGAGAAGTTTAGTTATATGCTTCTCCAATAGCTTTAAAAAATTCATTATGACAGTTGGTGACATATCCTGCTGAACACATGCCTTCTACAAAACATTCTGTCATTCCTCTCTCAAATATATTTGAGTCTCTGCCAGGCCGAGGAGATTCACAGAGAATAAGACAGATGAGGAGACTTTCCTTTGAGGGGAAGGGAGGACATCACTGATTTAAGTTAAGCTCAAAAGTAGAAGAGAACTCAAGCCACTACAGGACATCTGTATCTGAGAAACCAGCCTATCCTACATGCTGTTCAAAGCGATGAAGTAAAGAATTTAAAAGCATTGATCATCTCAGAAAAGAAAGCATCTCAGTATAATTTACAAAAGGTAAGGATTTTGGAGATGATTCAGTATTATTTTGGTTTTATCAGGAAGACTTATAAAATTTCATAGGCTGATTCAAGATAAGCCTTTAAAAGATTAGAAACGTCATCAGAGCTAATAAAGGATAACAGATTAAGTGGCTTGCAAATTGCGAATACAATTAAAATTATTGACTATTTTGTTTCATGAATATGCCTAAATTTGAGAATTGAAACTGCATTCTGTATAGTTACCTTTTCAGTGAAAATATAAAATTGTTTTTTAGTATTCATTACAAAGTTAAAAGTGTTTATAGATAAATAGAGTTGACATGCACGTGTGAATTTATGGAAGGTACCTTTGAATTGTTAACATTATAAGACTTCATATAAGGAGTGGAGGAAAGTTGTTATACTGAAAAATTTTATTACTATTTTTGGAAAGTAATTTTTGAGTGCAATTTTCTCTCTAAATAATTTTTCAGCAAGTATAACACTGCTCTATAAAGGTGACGATTGAAACTGATAAATCCAATAAGTATTGGTGAATTAAATATTTCTAGTTTTATAGGAGAATATCTGGTGAAGTTAAAGGCACCAATAGAATAAAACTTTTCACCAGATACCCAGTCTTCCTAGAGTAAACATATCCTTACTGCATACTTAGAATCTGCAGATTTGTTCCTGAATAAATTGTTTTTATGCTGATATTTAATGATTTTGAACTTTCACAATGCGGTATGTATTGTTTCTAGTGAGGATATTGAGGCATGAATAAAAATCTAAAGTAGCAAACATTTTAGCCAACCCTACAGATATTTAAGCAGAGATAAAATAACTATTTGGGGGGAATATTGTCACATGGGAAAACTTAGAATTTTCTGGACTAATGGCAATCATTAGGATTACTCAAAGAAAAATTGTTGTGAAGAAATAAAAACTGTATGGGATATATGTTTTGTCCTCAAGACACTTCAAATCTAGTTGTGGAGATACATGCACAAATAACTTTAATGAAAAGAGAATATGTAATATGGTATGATAGAAGTACAATAAAAAAGATGTGTTTTTAGATAAAGATTAGTTTGGTTTCGGAAAGGTCAGAAAATAGCTAAAACTTCATGCAAGTACTGCTATTCAAGTTCTACTGGAGAACTGGGTAGAATCTTGGGATAAATTTAAATGGAGGAGGGCTCCCTGGTGGAAGAAGTTGGGAATGGTTGTATGGAACCAAGCCCTTGAAAAAAAATCAGAGACAATTGAAGCCAATGACATCCTGTCTATTCCTGGGGTGCCTGTCTTAGTCAGATTTCCATCTTTGCAACAAATACTTGAGATAAATTAACTTACAGGAGGAAAGATTTATTTTGGCTTGTGATTTTATAGGTTTCAGTTCATGGTCACTTTGTCCTGTTGCTTTGGGCCTATGGCAAGACAGTACATCCTGACAGGAGCACGTGATGCAGGAGACCTGCTCATCTCATGGAAGCCAGAAAGCAAAGATAGGGAAAGAAGGATGCAGGGTCCCCCCAACCCTTTTAAAATCATGCTTCCAATGACCTAATTTTTTCCACTAGGCTATGCCACTTCCAATAGTGCCACAAACTGGTGACCAAACCTCCAACACGTGGGCCTTTGGGGACATTCAACATGCATACCATAGCAGCTTAATGCAGTAGTCCCCAGATTTGTCTACTGGGCATATATTAAGAGATATTCTGAAGTTGAATCTGTGACCAGTGCTGAATCCTCTATGTTGTTGTTTCCTGTAAATGTATACCTATGGTAAAATTTATAAGTTAGGCACAGTAAGAGATTAGCGAAAATAACTTGTAATGAAATAGGACAATTATGATATTATGCAGTAACATTTATTCAAAACTTATGAATTATTTATCTCTGGCATTTTCCATTTAAAATTTTTAGACCGGGGGGGACCGAAATAGAAAGTGAAACCATGAATCAGAGAGGGCTATTGTACTGCCCTGCACAAAAACTAGCTGCTTATTGGACTATACTGAAGTGAGCCAAATACATGAACCAAGAAACATTTACCAACACAAGCTTTCTATTGAGACTAGCATAGTTCTATAAATACAAGGTATTTAGCACTTACAGAAATCAACCCTTCCAGCTTCCTGCCTTTATTCTGGAAGGTACCTAGGGTTTGATCTGCTTAAATGACATATGGAGGAAGAACTTTACACAACTTTCTTGGGAAGGAGAAAACTAACACATTTTGCTAGACTAGAAGTGGTAGAAAGTCTTTCCATATAAGCCTTTTAAATATCTGTACAGTTCAACAAAGAATGATTAAAGGCACGATAGAGTCAATTCTGTTTCAATTTCTAGTATTTAACTTGTATCAATATGTTGAAAAAAAAAAACCCACCAAATAACACAGTCTTTTATGAGATACCTAAATGTCAATAATCAAATACTCTAACCAAATAAGAATTTATTTAAGTTAAGTTGCATATTCTATGAGTTTCCCAGTTGGTTTCTTAAAACCTTAGCTCAGTATCACAGAAACAGGGATAATGCCTTAAGAGCAATCACTTCTCCTTGGACTGGGAGAATTGAGTTCTAGACTTGGTTGGAACATCCTCTGGCCGTGTTCTTTTGGGCAAGGGCTCTAACTCTGGACCTCAGCCTTTGCTGTGACATAGCAGCCTCTCAGGTCTTTTCCAACTCTTGGGAAATTATGATTTTAAAACAACAAAATGAGCATTACATCTTTTTTCGTTTGTTTTTTTTGTTTTTTTTTTTTTCAGTTTAAAACTCCTCCAGAGTAGCTGGATTAAAACAAAGGAGCAGAGCAATAAATCTGAATGAAGACTCAAAAGTGAAAGGAATGTGTCAAAACAATATTGTTCTCCTAAATCCTTTACTAAAGGTGTAAATTGCATTCTGACACAACTTGCCATTCTGAGGTGCCACACTGAGTTGCTTTGTTTAACAATGAGTTTAATCAGACAAATAGCTCCCCAGGAGGAGGGGAAAACAGATGGAGCATCAACTTTTCAATGTGGAAGCCCTAGTGAAATAATCTGTTAGCCTTAGGCCAGGCAATTGTGACCCAATGACAACTGACACCTGAAAATATGGAGGAGAAATGTTAAGGGAATTATTTATCAGTATGGTGTCAGGAAGCTTTTCTAGGGATGGAAGTAGATGTTACTCTCCTGGGGGAGAAAAAAAGTTTTCTTTGACTCTCTTAGGTTCAGTACGTGGGGTCCTGTGAATTAAAATTGACAAAAGACAGACTAGCAAACAAAAAACAAAAACAAAAACAAAAAACATTTTTATTCATATAGATTCACAAGGGAGTTCCCAGAAAAATGTAACTTCTGAGGCAGTTAGAATTTGAGGTTTATATGGCATCTTAATAGGGTAAGGAAAGGACAAGAAGGTCATTTATGCTTACATATATGACTTTTCACAAATATAAATGAGTCCTTAGGAGAATAAATGGGAGATCTGACAGGTTTCTGACAATGACTATTTAAGTGTTTGGTAGAGATACTGTTTCTCTAGTGATGCTTCAATCTTAAGGATTTATGGCAACTGAATTCTTTTGAGTTATTTTGGGAGGCGTTTAGACAGGTACAGAACTCAGATTTCTTCTGCTTAAAGTATTTGACACATTTAGTATCCTCAAACTATTTAGTATCATCTGATTTACAGCAAATATCAATTATTTGGACAGTGTAGATGAAATGTTTGGTGTTATCCATTCAAATTGCAATATCTTTTTAGGGATGTTAACATGAACTTCTAAAGCTATCTTAAAACAATGGCAAATGTGTGGTGATATTGAGACTCACCAATTTGTCTCTATTGTTCCATTTCTGAAACTCAGTAGGTAGTTCAGCAGTTTTTTTGTGATGGCGTGGAATAAAATAGTGTAGCAGATGAAAACTTGAGATTTTGAAATTTCTGTCCACAGTCAAGTTGGCTTCTTTAAAACATGGGATTTCTAATTTAAACACAAATCTTTAGTTTCCACTTCATACTTATTTCTTTGAGCCTAAAATTAGTACTTCATGCTATCCCAGTCTCAAATTATCTACATTGAAAAAATCATGAAATTTACTTTCCCATGTGAATATATTAATTTAAACCATGTAAAATCGCTGTTTGTTAAGTAAAAAACAGAGGCATATTGCCAATTACATATATAGTTTTTGTAATTAAAGCGCACAAGCACACAAATTACTGGAAATGACTTAGAAACTTTGTATTGTATTCTTATTTTGAATTTTTAATTTTCCCAGGAGTTGAGCCTACTGTTATTGACAGTTTAGTTAATGTTGCCAGATTGATTAAGTAGGCCATGAAACTCACTTCTAAGTGGCTTAGTTCAGTGTGGAGATATAAGAAATGGTTAGCCATTTTGGACAAAGAATAAATAGACAAAGATATGCTAATGCGTGCCTATGTGTGTGAGTATATGCATGTGTGTGTCCTTGGTATAATTAGTGAAAATGGAGAAGTGGGATTGGGATTTAGGGCTGTCTTAAGATCAAGAAAGCAAACCAAGTTCAAATTTTCTTCCCAAAGACACCCTGGAAGAAGACACATGATGAAATACCTGTTGTCTTTGGGATGATTCTTATTCTAGTACACATGCCTAATTAGTTCTTTCTGAGCTGAGAAAGCTAATTAAAAAATACCTACACATTGCATGGGACTGATACTGATGTGGGTTTTGTGATGAATGGGCTCCACACCCAGGACTGTAGTCACATCCAAAGCCACTGGGAGAAAATATTTAAGACTCTGTGTGCTACATGCATCCAAAAGGGGGATGGGTGGGGGCAGGAGGAAGAAAGAAACAGGTAAATTAATATGCATACATGTTGTGTGTATGATAAAGATAAAGATGTCAATTTTAAGTAGCAAGAAGGATTTACCAGCATGGGTTTCTTTTAGGCAAAAACAATCAGAGAAGAACAAGTAGACTTTTAAATTTAGACATTTATTTAGTTTTGTAATTTGTTTCCAAGTAGAGCTTCCAGGCTAAGTCTAATATAAATTCAAGCCTTTTCAAGTGAATGATGTATGGAAAAATAGAGAATTCCAGACTCCCTCATTTTGGTTAGGGAAAATGGAATTTCTGATAGCCTCAGAAAGGAAAAGATCTTTTTTTTCCCCTCTGGCTCTTTTTGAGAGCTAAATTCTAAATGTTTTTAGAAAATAAGTGGGCTCACATTTGGCCACTTATTTATATTTTTTCCTTGATGAATACTGACTTCTTAATATTTTGGGGGGAAATGGTTTAGAGTATAACTGGTGGGTACTAGTTCTGCCTTCCTATTGGCACAACTGCAAGGTGATACTGAATTTATAATAGGAGATAAAAAGTGGAGATAAAGGCATAGGCAGTCAGGTGGATCTGGTTAGAAACTTGGCTTGTCTAATTATTTTAACTGTGTGAATATGAGCAATTCATTAAACGTTTCTGAGGATGTTTTATCATCTGTAAAATGGGAATAATATTCCCTACCTGTTATGATGATTAAGTAAAGCACTTAACACACACTGCTTGATACATACTAAGTGTCCAATAAATTATGTGCTAGACAGCTTTCTATCACTGTGACTAAGAACCTGAGATTAATCAACTTATATGAAAGTAAGGTGTGTTTGGCTCACAGTTTTGGAGATTTTAGTCCTTGATCAGTTGGCCCTGTTTTTTTCGGGCTCTCATAGTGGGGATGCATGGAAGAGGAATCTGTTCACTTCATCGTGACTGGGAAGCAAAAAAGAAGACCCACATCCCACAATCCCTTTCATGGGTACACCCCACAATGACCTAAGAATTTTCAGCAGGCCCCATCTCTTAAAGAATTCCACACCCTTCCTTTCCACCAAACTGGGGACTAAGCCTCTAGCAAATGGGCTTTGGAGATATTTTAGATCTAGACTATAGTAAATGGTAACATTCCATAGCAGAGGAGTGTTACCAAAATATACAACATTTTAAAAAATACATCAAAATTGCTAGAAAAGATGAACTTGAAATTTCCCACCACACACAAAACTTCTAATTACCATGATTTAATCATTACAGCTAGTATTCATGTGTCAAATTTTCATATTTTGCCATACACACACACACACACACATATATTTAAACAAAACAGTGACATTGTTCACAGTATTAATGGAAACAGACAATAATTACCAGGGATTGAGGTAGACATATGTCATACAAACACAAGCTTAGTGAAGGTTAAATGAAAGGAATACTCTTAGGTAGTAGAAGTATCAGAAAGAAGCTTAGCTCCAGAGAGATGTTTATTCTTAGTTCTCTTCTGGCCCACTGCTGGTTCCTTTCATGAAATGGAGAATCAACTCTCATATTTTAAGTTCACAAGTACTGCCTTTCTTTTCAACTTAGGCTTGCCCTTAAATTTATTTCTTCTAGAATCTCTTTGGTCTCACATTGACCACCAAAATTGAAATGCTGCTACCCCAAGAGAGATGTGCCTGTCTCACCTCTACTTAGAGTTTAGCCCTTATTGGATTGACTAAGTATAAATCTAAACTTTCTAGTCTCAATGCATGATTATCAGGAACACTATCCTATCAGCTGAAATCTCTTTATAGGTGTTATTTGAAGGAAAGGGATATAAAAGTGTTTTTTCCCCCTTGATGAATTCTCTATTTAAAATTAGAAAATAAGTTGGTCTTTCCTGTAATTTTATGCTTAGCTGTTCTATTAGATCCATCCATCCATCCATTTATTCTTTTAATAAGTGTTTAATGATCACCAACTCTGTCAGGAATTACCCCAGTTCCTGAAGACCTAATGGAAGGTCTG
Source organism: Marmota flaviventris (assembly GCF_047511675.1). Classification (NCBI taxonomy): domain Eukaryota; kingdom Metazoa; phylum Chordata; class Mammalia; order Rodentia; family Sciuridae; genus Marmota; species Marmota flaviventris. The sequence goes on from NC_092512.1 coordinate 67,574,026, forward strand.
GCTGACAGTCTCTCTTCATGGAAGATAAAAGATTGGCTGCAAAATCTGAACTTGCTAAAAGCATATCAAATATTTTTTTGACCACTACCTGTCCAGATGTAGCTTCTCAGTGTTTGATTTGATTTCTTTCCCTTATGTCATGGAAGTAGTTAGGTTTAGAGCATATTATGACTATTACATTCTAAATGTGTATGGCCTCCCCAAAACTCATAGTTGGAAATCCTAACCCCCAATGTGATCATATTAGAAGGTGGGACCTTTTACGGGTATACTTGAAGGCACAGTCCTTATAAATGGATTAGCGACTTCATGAAAAGACAGGAGAAAACTTTCTTTCTGTTCTCCACCATGGGAAGACACAGCAAGAAGACAGCCATCTGCAAATGAGAAGCAGCCCTCAACACATACTGGCCTTGCCAGCACCTCCATCTTAGACATCCCAGTCTCCAGAACTGTGGGAAATAAACATATTTGTTTAAGTCACAATCTATGGCAAGTTGTTATAACAGACTGAACTGACCACAAGAGTGACATACAAATACACTTTTAAAAAAATCTATTTTGTTTAAATTTTCTAAGGCATGAATTTGGCAATAAAACCTATAAAATATGACTCTTCAGCACTTCTTGTAAACATGCTTTTACTAAAATGTAATTTTCTTGAGAGCTGGGACTTGGTCTATTTTGTTCTTTGCTACATTATTAGGGTACTGCCAGTGTCTGGCACACACCAAAAAGTCATTTTTTTTATGGATAATTAAATGAATGAACACATATCTTTTGCAAAAATTAAATAGTCATTTTGTAATTTTTTTATTTTCATTTTTTTGGTACTGGTTATTGAACCTAGAGGCATTATATCACTGAACTATATTTCCAGTCTTTTGGTTTTTTTAATTTTTTATGTTATTTTGAGTAGAGTCTTGCTAAGTTACTTGAACTTGTGATCCTCTCGCCTCCACCTTCTAAGTTGCTGGGATTCATTTTCTAATTTTTTTTTTTCTGAATTACAGAAAATGATATTAGTTTTCTATGAATAGCTCTCCGTATCATCATGTTTCTATCAGTGATGTGCATTCAGCAGGGTTCCTCATAGTTTTCTTCTTCCTGATAGAATATATGGGACCTGTACTAATAGGAAATGAATTATTTGAATTACTAAATGTTTTTCTTTGCCAAGATGATACCAAACAACTGGTAAACTAATTGCACCAACATTATGTGCTACTCTTTCTCCCTCAAAAAGCTATTTACAAAAGCATGGAAGAGTGAAATTGAAATCCGAATCCTCAGAATCATTTTGTACGGTTTGATACATAAATTTCCACTTCAGTTTTGTCCACATCTTTAGTATCTCAGTCCCCCTCCCCCCACCCACCAGGTTGAACATTCTCAGTCCCTTTTTGCATGACACAGTTTTCATCCTTTCAACACCTTTGCATTTTCCTACCAATTACAATACAATGGTTCCTGATAAAGGACATGTTCACAGAAGGTCATTTTCAGATAATCTGAGTTCAGTACTTGAAAAGAAATCAAATGGTGAAAAGATGGAAGAATAGAGAGATGCCTAACACTAGTCTGCTCTCCATGGGGTAGAACCAAAGCAACAGGTTGATAACCATATATGTAGGTATGTGGCCAGGAATGAGCATTAGCAAATGACAGAGGAAATGAAACCTGGTAAAATAGAAACCATGAAGAAGAACAAAGCAAGAGAAGCAGAAAATCTGGAGTACATGGAACCTAGTGCCTTGTTCGAGGAAAGAGAAATCCCCCTTTCTAGGGAGTAAAGATGAAAGAGAAGGTTAGGGTTAGTGTGGTGCACCAGGCCTTACTTTCACACAGCTCAAAAAAAGAATAAGTGACCTGGAATCTTCACAACAAGCTTCCTTTAGAGAAAATATTTATTGCATCCCTCAGAAAATTCTGAGTGTTACAGCCAGGAGCCATCTTGAGGAGGATCATAATGTCTGAGACTATGCTGTTCTGAGGGTCAGAAAGCTAGGCATAATAGCATCTCAGGGTCCCTGTAGACACTCTTTTGCATCAACTGGGCTGGTGGCAGCCCCCCATGACACTCTTGGTGGGGTGAGGCTGTGTTTCGAACAAACCTGCTAAGAGTTTTATAATACAAAGAGTATAAGCAGTGAATGGAAGGGGGGGTGCAGGTCACTGTCCTCTAGAATCAGTGGCTCCATGAGTCTGTGACTTGGAGTAACAGCAATTATAAGTGGTTTCACATGAGAACCAGGTCTGAGATACCAAGATCAAGGGTAGCAAATCACTTGGGTTTCTGCTGTAGTCTTCCAGCAAAGAATTCAGTGGTTCAGTTGTTCTTCCCAGCCTTGGAGGAATCCAGGGCTCAGCCATGACTTTGGCATCTGCCATGTTCCTGAGCACAAAGATCAAAAACTTCCAGAGCAAACAGACACTTGGAATGGATCGGTTTCTGCCCCAAATTTGTCAATGATCAGGACTTGTTGGGGCTACAAATTTGTCACCTTGCCTGAGTGTGTAGACTAGAAACCTGCAGAAAGACTATGTGCCAAGAATGGCTTGCATTCCACCTTAACCCATTTAGCAAGAAATACTTGGCACAGCCTGCATTCCACCCCAATTTCCCTGGTGAGAGCTGAAAGGAATTTCAACAAGCTGCAGTTATGACCCACTAACCCTCCTATACTCGGTGGATTTCAAACTTAGAAAAGAGAACATTAGATTTGCATAGCCTCCGATTATGTGCCCTCACTTGTATTTCTGAAAACTTTTCATCTTTTCTTTTTTTCTCTATCAATTCTATTTTAATTGAATGATTAAAATTTTGTTTTTATTTTTATCATTTTCATTTTTTATATTTCTTTCTATTTTTAATATTTTCCTCTTTTTTATCCTTTTCATTGTTTTATGTATTTTTGTCATAATTTTTATTTATTTATTTTTCCCAATACTGGAATCAAACCCAGGGCTTTACACATATTAGACAAGAGCTCTGCCTTTGAATTATGCTTCCAGATTGGTTGAAAATTATAACCCAGTCTCCTACTCAAGCTTTAGCAGACAGTTATACGTACAAAGAAGAAATAAGCTCCTAGCTGTCTACCCTCCTTCAGGTGAACACAGCCAGGGGGATGCTGATGTCCTGCTACTTGGCAGATAATTCCAGAACAGTTGCAGAATGACTGCTGACATTGCATCTACATGGGTTCTCTGCATCAATTACAGCCACACCTGATCAGATTGCATAGAGTTGATGAAACTGAAGGTGAGTACCACAGAAAGGGAGCTGTGATTCCAACGCCCACCCCTTCCTATCTACACCACACCAGGCTTTGTTCAGAGGACAAGAGCTGCAGGACATCCAATATGAATGGGGCTACCAGCACCAGAATCCTGGAGTGACATAGATGGTATCAACCGTGATTGGAAATCCCCAACTTCCACTCCATACCAGGAGTAACCACAAAGGACACATTCCATTCACCATGCTGATTATTGCATGTAGTGTCCTAGATTTTACAAGACTTGCAGAGACAATGATCCTGACTCCAAGGGAGCATGCTCTGTGCCCATACCCAAAAATCACAACCAAAGAAGCAGCAGGAAGATTACACTAAGTAGTCAAATGGAGACAAACCCAACATTACTCAACAAACTCGTCTCCCAAGATGGAATGGCAGAAGAAAGTCACATGCTAAGAAGGCCATCACATACAAACAGAAGAGATATCTACAATGAACAAATTTCAACTATGAAAACATAGGAAAAGCAAGTAACATTTGGTTTTAAGACTAAGTCATCATCAATGTAACAGATTCCAAAGATAGTGAATTAGATGAAATGCTGGATAAAGAAGTCAAAAGAATAATTTTTAAAAGTTAAGAATGTATAAATAAACAATTGAATTAATTAGTCATACAATATAGGATATGAATGAGAAATCTGGTAAAGAGATATTTTTCAAAAGAACCAAATAAAAATTTTGGAAATTGAAAGCATAGTGAGTAAGATTTAAAAACAAACAAAACCCAAATAACACACAGTTGAAAGCTCCAAAAATATATCAGATCAAGCAGAATCTAGGATATCAGAACTTGAGGAAAAGTACTCTGAAATATTACATTTGAACAATAATAAAGGGGAAAAAAGATTGAACATAGGAGGTCTCTAAAATATCATGAAAATGTCAAACATTCATATAGTCAGCATATCAGAAGGAAAGGAACTAGGAGCAGAGGGCATAAGCAAGAAATTTCCCAACAACTTGGGAAAGTCATGGACATCCAGGTACAGAAGAATATTAGAACCTCAAATATACAGGACCGGAGAAGAACATTTCCTTGACATATTAGAGTTAAATTGAGAACAGTATAGAACAAAGAAAGATTATTAAGACCTGTTAGAGAAAATCATCAAGTTACATGCTAGAGGCATGGCAAAGTCTGATGTCAAAATATATTAAAGAGCCATAGTAACCAAACAGCATCATACTGGCACAAACACCACATAACCTATAGAAAAAAACTAGGGAGAGCAGAAATAAATCCATGCATCTTCAGCCAAATGATTTTTGACAAGTGCCAAAAACATACATTGAAAAAAAGGATAAGTTCTTTAACAGATGGTGCAGGAAAAATGGAATGTCAACAGGTAGAAGATTGACATAAAATGTCTCTCTCTCAACTCAAAAAGGATCGAAGATTTCAATCTAAGACCTGATACTTTGAAACTGCTAGAAGACAACATAGGAAAACACTCCAAGATATTGGCACCAGCAAATGATTTTCTTTTTATTTTTTTTCTTTCTTTCTTTTTTTTTTTTTTTTTGTGCATACAAGGCAAGCACTCTACCAACTGAGCTATATCCCTATCCCCAATGATTTTCTTAACTAGACTCCAATAGCCCCCACACACACAAAAAAAGCAAGGATTGACCAATGAGATTACATCAAATAAAAATCTTCTGCCGATCAAAGAAAATAATCATTAGAGTGAGCGGAAAACCTGAAGAATGGATGAAAATCTTTGCCAGGTATTCCTCTGAAGAGGATTAATATCCAGAATATAAAAATAACTAAAAAAAAAACACCCCTGGACAACAACACCACCAAAATAATCTGATCAATAAATGGGTAAGTAATCTGAGTAGACATTTCTCAAAAAAGTACAGTGGGCCAATAAATATATTTTAAACTGCTCAGTATTTTTAGGCATTTGGGAAAGCAAATAAAAGATCAGAATTGCCATTATAAAAAGAGAAGGAAACATAAAAAGAAGGAAAGAAAGAGAGGGAGGGAGAGAGCAAAGAAAGTTAAAAATGCTGGCGAAGTTGTGGAAGAGAAGGAACCCTTATCAACTTTTGGTGAGATATAAATTAATATAGCCACTATAGCAAACAATATGGAAATTTTTCTTTTTTTAAAACATTTTTTTTAGTTGTAGTTGGACACAATACCTTTATTTTGCTTACTTATTTTTATGTGGTGCTGAGAATTGAACCCAGGGCTTTGCACGTGCTAGGCGAGCGCTCTACCACTGAGCCACAACCCCAGCCCAATATGGAGATTTTTTTAAAAAAAGTATAGAAGTACCATATGATCCAGATATACAATTATTGGGTACATATCTGAAGGAAATGAGGTAGCATGCCAAAAAGAAACCTGCATACCCATGTTTATTGTGGCACTATTCACAAATAGTCAAGAAATGGAATCAGCCTCAGTGCCCATCAACCAATGAATGGATAAAGAAAATATGGTATATGTACACAATGGAGTATTACTTACCCATAAAGAAGAATAAAATCTTGTCATTTGCATGATAATGAATGGAACTAGAAGACATCATGTTAAGTGAAATAAGCCAGACACAGAAAAATAAGTATTGCATGTTTCCTGACATATATGGAAACTAAAACGATAACAACAGGTGACTTGAATGTAGAAGAGGAACTGGAAGGGGTTTGGGGTGGAAGCAGGCAGGAGAGGGTTAAAAAAAGAAAAGTGGTCATGAGCAAAGTGTGATGTATGTACGCATGCATGGAAATGCCCCAGTGAACCCCACTAGTTTGTACAATGAATATGTGCTCTTTATCATAATTAAAAGACAAAGAAAGGCAAAAACACATTTAAGTGCATGGCTTGAGGGTATGTGTGCAGGCGTTAACTTCCAGGTTGTAAGATTCTAAAGATTTCAGACTGGGATGCTCTGAGGGGAAGAGACCACAATGCTTCGAATTCCCATCTTTTTATTGATCTCTTGCTGGACATGATGGCAGAGAATGTTCTTCCCTGGGCAGAGGTTTCTAGCCTTGAGGTCATGACTGGAGAAAATGCTGAAGTTGTGAAGATATCATTGTCGCCTGCTTCCCCTGTCCTCCCCTCATTCTTGGTATTTCAGAACTGTTGAAGTCAATCCATTGCAGTGGCTGTTACTTCAGGGATTAGATGAATCCATGAACTACATTTTCAGGAGTTGAATGTCACTGAGATGAGGTGAGTAGCATTTTCTGAAACTGAAAGGGTGAAAGACATACAGCATTATTCATCATTTATTTCCTTTGATTTCAAAAGGGATGGATGGCCTAATCTTCAAACCAAATGTGACAACCCCCTTTTCTACCTGCAGATCTGAAGCCACGTATTTGGAGAAGGTTATGGAAGTGCATACAAGAGTATGGAATCTGTCTGTGACATCTATAGGAAGATATTCTGAGGACTTTTTCACTTCTTCCCACAAAACTTGATCAAAAACGTGGAGAAAATAAAACTTTTGTGATTCAATTTCAAGTACTTCTTTGAAGGAGCCTCTGAAGATGGTCCATAGCCACATCTATTAACTACTTTCAAGCTAATGCTCCCAAAGTGTGATGTGATCTCACTGTGGTTAAAAAAAAAATCTGTTTAAAGTTATAGAAAAGAAGAATAACTATTGAATAGGATATTTAGAATGAAAAACTGGACACAAACTGTGCTGTCCACTTTGAAATCATATAAAAAGCAGTAACGTGGATGGCACTATGTAGCCAAAAAAAAAAAAAAAAAAAAAAATGGGCTGATAGGACTTCTCATTGAAGATAATGAAAATCCAACTGTGAGTGCTTGTCAGGGCCTCTTTGAAAATGCTGCAGTTCTTCTGCACCCCCCCACGCACTCTCATGTCTCAGGGCCTTATCTGACACTGTCCCAGTCTTACAGGAAACACTGGAGACTCACTATTTATACGACATGACCACATATCCCTAGCTCCAGTGTATAGCTCAGCAAGCTATAACTGTGATTTTTTTTTCCTTATTGTTGCTGTTGAAACTATAGAGGATTAAAGATTTCCCAAAGTTCAATCTAGGTAATCCCTTCTATAGGATTAACTCACTGTACGGCTTTCCGCTGTATATTTGTTTCAAAAAAAAAAAAAGAAAGAAATAACAGCTTTCAAATCCTTAAATCTGGAGTTAACATTTGTTTATTGTACAGATAACATCATTGATAACTTGAGTGTGAGTGTGTGTGTGCATATGTGTATGTGTGTATTTTCTACATGTTCATAGCTTATCCCATGAGAAATCTCTAAATGAAAATTAAAAAAAAACCTAGTTTTTCACAAACTATAATTACTTTAATTACAGGATAATTATATAAATAATGCATTTGAATGTAGGTTTCAGTTTTCTTTGTTTTCTAAATATTATCATCTTTCAGTGTTTTCAGACGTGTAAACAGGAAACATTTAAGTTTAGATGAAGAGCAGGTGAACTGCCTATGATACAAGGAGAGACAATCAAAAGATGATTAGGCTATTGAAAACTGCCTAACTAGGTGCTAATTTTTAAGTGAGCAGGTGTACTTAGTCATTATAACTTTAAAATGAAAATATATTTGAATTAAACCAACATCCCCCCCAACATTAAAATAACATTAAAGGTCTGACTGGCACTGACTAAATCCAGCAAAGGCAGAAACAGTTGAAATTCAATGATGAGGCAGCCAGCCCCTTCTGGATGAGGAGGAAACTATAGGTTTCTAAAGAAATGAAGAACCAGTTTCACAACACTTTATTGACTTTCTTTAAAATATGGCCCAGACACCATTAATGTGTTAAAAAGATTAATATTGTACTTATTGTTAAAGGATGATTAACTTTGCAGAGAAATTGTGCAAAGTAAAAAAGACCTTCTAATTACCATGGGTAGAAATCAATTGGTGTTTTCTTCTTTCTCAGTTCAGTTGTTTTTCTTGTTGACAGCGAAATGTATCAATGCACTCTTAGTCTCTCACATGGAACACAGAAAGGTCTGATTCTGAGTCAAAGGGAGAAGGTAAATTTGTGACTAACATATAAGTATTAATTTCAAGGTGACTGTGACATACTTGATACTTATTGAATTCACATATAGCTACATCTGAAGTCGAACACTTAGATTCATCAACATTGATGCATCTAAATAAAATAAACTTACACAACATTTGCTATGGGGATTTTTTTAGATCCATTATACATCATGGAAGAATGTCAAATGTAAGAATCCAGGTGATGCACTGAACATTTAGAACATTAATAAATTGTCTTCAATGCACAAAATTATTAATCTGAATTTAAGAGCTTATAAATAGAGAAAATATGATATCACATATTCAGGTATATAATAAAAGAATCTGGATAAAGTTGTATAAACTAGTTGAGTGAGTAAAATGTGTGATATAATCAACTTCCAGCTATGTCTAGTGAGCCTTCAAATATTGTTAATGGTGTCATCCCCACTGATCTGTTCTCTCTCAACCATTATGGATTTTCCATTCATTAATTTTCTTCTAGCTTCCAACTACAGGTAAAACTACAGGTAGGCTCTGCTATGGCAATGCCCTACCATGGGTTTGCTTTTATTGAGAGCTTCATTAATTGCTTTGGATTTTTGTTTTATAATGATATAGACAATTTGGTGGTACTTCTTGGTGTCTTAGCCTTTTTTTTTCTTGTGTCACAACAGAAACAAAGTAGAGTTGCACTTGATTTCATCTGATTTATGTAGATACACTGTATACACAAAAACGTATTACAGGCAAATTTTTCAAAAGCTTAGAGAATCATGCCTATCAGGAAATCATAAGTAGTTTTTCTATAGTTGCACAAGAGAATTTGTTAGAATTGGTGCTGGGACTATAATCTGCCATTTTAAATAAACTGAGGCTGAAAAAGTTGAACTTAATGCCACGATTTACACTGGGATAAGATTCCTCACTGTAGTCCAAGAACGGGGTCATAAATACAGCAAAGGAAATCATCAGAGAAGAATCCAGTGAGGGTGACATTAGTGGCAATGATTCTCCCTTTATGTGGGAATGGCCTTTATGTTTATTCAACTATTTTAATGTTTCATGATGTGTGCATATGTAGAAAAGTATACATGATTAGTATTTTTTTTTATTGGTTGTTCAAAATATTACAAAGCTCTTGACATATCATATTTCATACATTTGATTCAGGTGGGTTTTGAACTCCCAATTTTACCCCAAATACAGATTGCAGAATCACATCGGTTACACATTTACATTTTTACATAATGCCCTATTAGTAACTGTTGTATTCTGCTACCTTTCCTATCCCCTACTATCTCCCCTCCCCTCCCCTCCCATCTTCTCTCTCTACCCCATCTACTGCAATTCATTTCTCTCCTTGTTTATTTTCCCATTCCCCTCACAACCTCTTATATGTAATTTTGTATAACAATGAGGATCTCCCTCCATTACCATGCAATTTCCCTTCTCTCTCCCTTTCCCTCCCACCTCATGTCTCTGTTTAATGTTAATCTTTTCTTCCTGCTCTTCCTCCCTGCTTTGTTCTTAGTTGCTCTCATTATATCAAAGAAGACATTTGGTATTTGTTTTTTAGGGATTGGCTAGCTTCACTAAGCATAATCTGCTCTAGTGCCATCCATTTCCCTGCAAATTCCATGATTTTGTCATTTTTTAGTGCTGTATAATACTCCATTGTGTATAAATGCCACATTTTTTTTATCCATTCATCTATTGAAGGGCATCTGGGTTGGTTCCACAGTCTAGCTATTGTGAATTGTGCTGCTATGAACATCGATGTAGCAGTATCCCTGTAGTACGCTCTTTTAAGTTCTTCAGGGAATAGTCCGAGAAGGGCAATAGCTGGGTCAAATGGTGGTTCCATTCCCAGCTTTCCCAGGAATCTCCATACTGCTTTCCAAATTGGCTGCACCAGTTTGCAGTCCCACCAGCAATGTACAAGAGTACCCTTTTCCCCACATCCTCACCAGCACTTGTTGTTGTTTGACTTCATAATGGCTGCCAATCTTACTGGAGTGAGATGGTATCTTAGGGTGGTTTTGATTTGCATTTCTCTGACTGCTAGTGATGGTGAGCAGTTTTTCATGTACTTGTTGATTGATTGTATGTCCTCCTCTGAGAAGTGTCTGTTCAGGTCCTTGGCCCATTTGTTGATTGGGTTATTTGTTTTCTTATTGTTTAATTTTTTGAGTTCTTTGTATACTCTGGATATTAGGGCTCTATCTGAAGTGTGAGGAGTAAAAATTTGTTCCCATGATGTAGGCTCCCTATTTACCTCTCTTATTGTTTCTCTTGCTGAGAAAAAACTTTTTAGTTTAAGTAGGTCCCATTTGTTGATTCTTGTTATTAACTTTTGTGCTATGGGTGTCCTATTAAGGAATTTGGAGCCCAACCCCACAATATGTAGATCGGAGCCAACTTTTTCTTCTATCAGACGTAGAGTCTCTGATTTGATATCTAGCTCCTTGATCCACTTTGAGTTAACTTTTGTGCATGGCGAGAGGAGGGGATTCAGTTTCATTTTGTTGCATATGGATTTCCAGTTTTCCCAACACCATTTGTTGAAGATGCTATCCTTCCTCCATTGCATGCTTTTAGCTCCTTTATCAAATATAAGATAGCTGTAGCTTTGTGGATTAGTCTCTGTGTCCTCTATTCTGTACCATTGGTCCACCCGCCTGTTTTGGTACCATGCTGTTTTTGTTACTATTGCTCTGTAATATAGTTTTAAATCCAGTATCGCTATACCACCTGATTCACACTTCCTGCTTAGAATTGCTTTTGCTATTCTTGGTCTTTTATTTTTCCATATGAATTTCATGATTGCTTTATCTATTTCTACAAGAAATGCCATTGGGCTTTTGATTGGCTTTGCATTAAACCTATAGAGAACTTTTGGTAATATCGCCATTTTGATGATGTTAGTTCTGCCTATCCATGAACAGGGTATATTTTTCCATCTTCTAATATCTTCTTCTACTTCTCTTTTTAGGGTTTTGTAGTTTTCATTGTATAAGTCCTTCACCTCTTTTGTTAGGTTGATTCCCAAGTATTTTATTTTTTTTGAGGATATTGTGAATGGAGTGTTTTTCCTCATTTCCGTTTCAGAAGTTTTGTCGCTGATATACAGAAATGCCTTTGATTTATGCGTGTTGATTTTATATCCTGCCACTTTGCTGAATTCATTTATTAGTTCTAGTAGTTTTTTTGTAGACCCTTTTGGGTCTTCTAGGTATAGAATCATGTCATCTGCAAATAGTGATAATTTAAGTTCTTCCTTTCCTATTTTTATGCCTTTAATTTCTTTCATCTGTCTAATTGCTCTGGCCATTGTTTCGAGAACTATATTGAATAGAAGTGGTGATAGAGGGCATCCCTGTCTTGTTCCAGATTTTAGGGGGAATGCCTTCAATTTTTCTCCATTGAGAATGATGCTAGCCTGAGGCTTAGCATAGATAGCTTTTACTATGTCGAGGTAAGTTCCTGTTATTCCTAGTTTTTCTAATGTTTTGAACATAAAGGGATGCTGTACTTTGTCGAATGCTTTTTCTGCGTCTATTGAGATGATCATATGGTTCTTATCTTTAAGTCTATTGATGTGGTGAATAACATTTATTGATTTCCGTATATTGAACGATCCTTGCATCCCAGGGATGAATCCTACTTGATCATGGTGCACAATTTTTTTGATGTGCTTTTGTATCCGATTCGCCAGAATTTTATTGAGGATTTTTGCATCTAGGTTCATCAGAGATATTGGTCTGTAGTTTTCTTTCTTTGAGGTGTCTTTGTCTGGTTTCGGAATCAGGGTGATGTTGGCCTCATAGAATGAATTTGGCAGAGCTCCCTCTTTTTCTATTTCCTGAAATAGCTTGAAAAGTATTGGTATTAATTCTTCCTTAAAGGTTTTGTAAAACTCCGCTGTATACCCATCCGGTCCTGGGCTTTTCTTGGTTGGAAGTCTTTTGATTGCTTCTTCTATTTCATCTATTGATATTGGTCTGTTTAAGTTGTGAGTATCCTCCTGACTCAGTCTGGGCAAATCATATGACTTAAGGAATTTATCGATGTCTTCACTATCTTCTATTTTATTGGAATATAGGTTTTCAAAATAATTTCTAATTGTCTTCTGTATTTCTGTAGCGTCTGTTGTGATACTGCCTTTTTCATCCCGTATGTTAGTAATTTGAGTTCTCTCTCTTCTTCTCTTCATTAGCATGGCTAAGGGTCTGTCGATCTTATTTATTTTTTCAAAGAACCAACTTTTAGTTTTGTTAATTTTTTCAATAGTTTCTTTTGTTTCAGTTTCGTTGATTTCCGCTCTGATTTTAATTATTTCTTGCCTTCTGCTACATTTGCTGTTGTTTTGCTCTTCCTTTTCTAGGGCTTTGAGATGAAGTGTGAGCTCATTTATTTGTTGGTTTTTCCTTTTTTTGAGGAATGACCTCCAGGCGATGAATTTCCCTCTTAAAACTGCTTTCATTGTGTCCCATAGATTCCGATATGTTGTGTCTGTATTTTCATTTATCTCTAAGAATTTTTTGATTTCCTCCTTTATGTCTTCTGTAACCCATTGATCATTCAGTAACATATTGTTCATTTTCCATGTGATGTAGGATTTTTCCTTCCTTCTTTTATCATTGATTTCCAGTTTCATTCCATTATGATCAGATAAAATGCATGGGATTATCTCCACCCCTGTATATTTACTGAGGGTTGCCCTATGGCATAATATATGGTCTATTTTTGAGAAGGATCCATGTGCTGCTGAGAAAAAAGTATATCCACTTGATGATGGTTGATATATTCTATATATGTCAGTTAAGTCTAGGTTGTTGATTGTGATATTGAGTTCTATAGTTTCTTTATTCAACTTTTATTTGGAGGATCTGTCAAATGGTGAGAGAGGTGTGTTGAAGTCACCCATAATTATTGTGTTGTGGTCTATTTGATTCTTGAACCTGAGGAGAATTTGTTTTATGAACGTCGCAGCACCATTATTTGGTGCATAAATATTGATAATTGTTATGTCTTGTTGGTGAATGGTTCCTTTTAACAGTATATAATGTCCTTCCTTATCCCTTTTGATTAACTTAGTCTTGAAGTCGATTTTATTTGATATGAGGATGGCCACCCCTGCTTGCTTACGAGGACCGTGTGCGTGGTATATTTTTTCCCAACCTTTCACCTTCAGCCTGTGTATGTCTTTTGCAATCAGATGTGTCTCCTGGAGGCAGCATATTGTTGGATTTGTTTTTTTTTAATCCATGTTACCAGCCTATGTCGCTTTATTGGAGAGTTTAAGCCATTAACGTTTAGAGTTACTATTGACATATGGTTTGTACTTCCAGCCATGTTTGATTATTTATCTTCTTTTTTTTTTTTAATTTAATTTAGTTTGTTTCTCCATGGTTAGCTTTCCCCCCGCCCTCTGTTTTTATAGAGGCACTTCCCACTGATGGTTTTGGTTATTGTTTTTCATTTCTTCCTCGTGTAGTGTTTTGCTCAAGATGCTTTGCAATGCTGGTTTTCTGGCTGCAAATTCTTTTAGCTTTTGTTTATCATGAAAGATTTTTATTTCGTTGTCGTACCTGAAGCTTAATTTTGCTGGATACAGAATTCTTGGTTGGCATCCATTGTCTTTCAGTGTTTGAAATACGTTGTTCCAGGATCTTCTCGCTTTCAGCGTCTGTGATGAAAAATCCGTTGTTAACCTTATTGGTTTACCCCTGAATGTAATCTGCCTCCTTTCTCTTGTAGCTTTTAATATTTTCTCTTTGTTCTGTATATTGTATATCTTCATAACAATATGTCTTGGCGTTGGTCTACTGTGATTTTGTGTGCTCAGTGTCCTGTATGCATCTACAATTTGTATATCCGTTTCCTTTTTTTATTTCTGGAAAGTTTTCTGTAATTATTTCATTCAGCAGGCTACTCATTCCCTTGGTTTGAATCTCTGTACCTTCTTCTATCCCGATGACGCGTAGGTTTGGTTTTTTTATGTTATCCCATATCTCTTGGATGTTTCTCTCGTGATTTTTAACCAGCCTTTCTGAGTTGGCTAGGCTCTTTTCAAAATGATATATTTTGTCTTCATTATCTGACTTTCTGGCTTCTACTTGCTCCACTCTGTTAGTGATACTCTCAATTGAGTTTTTAATTTGGTTTATCATTTCCTTCATTTCTAGAATTATTGTTTGTTTGTTTGTTTTTTTTTTTTATAATCTCTATCTCCTGATAAAGATGCTTAACTTCTTCTTTTATCTGTTTATGTAATTGATTTTCAAAGTGTTCTTTCACTGTTTGGATTTGCTGTCTCATATCCTCTTTAAGGTTCCATTCCATCTGTCTAAGGTGTTCCTTGAGTTCTTTATATGACCATTTTTCTGCTGACTCTAGGTCCTCCTGAATATTTAGGCTGTCCTTCATTGTTTGTACCCCTTTTCTTCCTTGCTTTTTTATGCTGCTCATGTTACTTCTTGTTCTGCTTGACTGCTGAGTTACTGTTTGCTCTTATAAATTTATTTGATGCTTGGGAAGAAAGATATTAGAAGGGAAGGGAAGAAGTCACTAAAGAGAAAGAGAGTAGGCAGGTAGAATTCAAGGAAGGGGGAATAAGAAAATTGAAAAGAAATGAAAAGACAAAAGAAACAAAAACAAAACACACACAAAAAAGTTAGAAAATAAGGAAAGAAAAGAAAAAAATTTTTTTTTACAAAAATAATAATGATAATAAAAATTATGAAAATGAAAATTTAAAAAATTATAATAATAAAAAAATTTAAAAAAAAATTAGAAACATTAAAAAAGTTAAAGAGCAACAACAATAAAAAATTGAAAATGAAAGAAAAAAAAAGAAAAAGAAAAAAAATGATAATAATAATAATAATAAATGCAGTCATAGAGTTCAATTAATTTCTCTTCCAGTAGGTGGAGCTGTGCCCACTGGGTCAAGCTTCTCCTCTCACTAAGTGGGAACCAATCACTGTGTAGCAGCTCTTCCTCACAGACTGGGCGGGTCTCCAATCCTGAGTGCCTAGGGCCTTCTCTTGTGTTTCCTCAAGCCAGGCCATGCTCACCTGTGACGCTCACCACAATACTGGCTACACGCCATGTCTGCTGCTCCTGGGAGCCCTGTTGCGCTGGTTTCAATGCAGTTATCTCCTCCGCCCGTGATGTCAGTTCTCTGCCAAGGTGGTATCACATGTAAATGGTGACCGTTCGTTCCCTTTGCCGGGTGACCAGTGCAAAGGGTGGGTCCTGACTGTCTCTCCCAATCCCCGTTTCAATCCTGTGGCCACTGCCTATGAAGGCTCGGTTGGTTTTTATCTCTGAAAGTTCCTAAGGGCCAACCAGTTATTTCAGCAGGATTGTTAGTGCTGAGTCACGAGAAGCAGGCGAACCGGAGCTTGGATGCAGCTGATCCGGGCTCGGTGTGTGTGTTCTGAGGGGCCCAGACTGTACACCCCAGATCCACGTCAGCTCAGCATTGCCTAGTGATCCTGGGCAAACAGCATTTATACAGTTTACAGCTCCCTATGCCCACGCAGTTGAAGAGGTCAGAGACTTGATCTCTCCCCACCCGCTGCCATGTTAGATCTCCTCAATGATATTCATGTTGCCCTTACAGCTTCCTGGCATAAGCAAGTTCTTGGGATTATACAAACTGCTGCTTCTGTTTCCAGTCCAGATTTCTAGAAATTAAACCCTGCCGCCGTTGCCTCTTCCCCGGGGCCATGCTCAGATGCGCCGCGCTAGTCCGCGACCATAGCTGCGCCAAAGAACCGGTGCCCAGCCCCCAGGGCCCAAGTGGCTGCCGCCGCGGCTCTCCGGCTCCCTCCTCTGAAGCACGGGTCCCCTCGCAGGGGCATGCAGAACGACCCCAGAGCAGGCTCTGCCCGAGGGTGCAACGGCGAACAGGCGCTCAAGGCTGCGGTCCAGCCTTTGGAGGACAGGGCTCGGCACGCAGCCCAGCTCCAACCTCTAGGTGCGGCTGCGGGACAATGAAGCCATAGCCATCAAGACAGCCGGAAGAAAGCAAATGGCGGCTCCCGTGGAGTGGATTTTCGGCACAGAAACCGCAGCCCAGCCAAGGATCCCAATCCACAAACTCTCCCTGTATAAAAAATATTCAAAAAAAAAAAAAAAAAAGGCAGGGCGCACTGAGCTTTTTTTGCCTAGGGTACTTACAATCAACTGCTGATTACACATTCACCTTTTCTGCCCGGAGCGAAGCGAAAGAGGAAGCAGATGGGAGCAAAGCGCCCGCAGTTTTGGGCGGCAAAGCGTCCGGGAGCCAAGCGTCTCTTTTTCGATCTCTTTGTTCTTCCTGCTGCTTGGCAAAGTGGTCCGCTACAGATTAACGGTGAAAGGGGTTCTTACACGCTGTGCGAAATCTCGATTAAAGCCGCTGCTCTGAGCACCTCGCTCAGCACTTCAGCAACCCCCGTGCGCAGCGGCCATCTTCTGGCCCATCCTCCATGATTAGTATTAATTGAGCTCCCGACCCACATCATTGCTTGTTAATTTCTGACACATTCAGGACCAACCTGTAATATACAGTCCCAATTAATATATGTTGTATGAAAGAATGGACAAATGGACATCAACCTAAATGATTTTCTATCTAGGGGAATTCTTGTTTTTCTCCAATCATTACCATTTGACTCCTCTTTATCTCTCCCACTCTTTACTCCTAAAGTCATTATTTGTCTGGTTTTAATGTCTTTGTTTCCTTCTCCTTCTCCCTAGACTAGTTCAATGTAGGGTCTCTGGGATCTTAATTCCCACAATGGATTTCTATAAAATTAGTAGGTTTTCTTTAAAATACTCATGAATCATACTTCAGTCAGGGTACTCACTTTCCTAACATTGCCTTTGACCATAGAAATGAAAGTGAAAGTAAGAAGAGTCTTAACTTTTGCTTATTTCTTAAAACTTACATACTTGAGCACAGGTAGATTGTTTAATAAAGAAGAAAAAGCAGTGTTCTTATTGTTTCCAAATACAAGCAATAAAATAAAACTTGAGCTTGAAGGGCTGAAATGTACGGTCAAGGTAACACATCCAGTGGGTACTAAATTTGGACCTAAAATGCAAATTAGAACTGAGTTCTTTCTACTGAATCATTTAGTTTAATTTTAAGTAGAAAACTCTAAAACAAGTATCAAATATACTAGAGACAGTAAAATTAGGAAGCAAAACCCCTGAGAAGCCTTGGAGTAGATGAGACACAAAGGTATTCATCCTGTGCTTCTGATACTTAAGGTTCTGTGGAGTAGGTCAGATCAGATCATCAGAAAACCATGAACTGAGACCACCTTCAATTTCTTCTGTGGACTTGCCTTTCTTAAGTTTCATTACCTTCCCTGTAACTTTCATTCAGTCAGTTAAGAAGAATATTTCTACTAAAATCACATTTTTGCCTTGGTGAAGGTCTACAAATCATTGGATTTACTCCTTTTATAGTTTTCCTTCCTTGTTTAATTTATTTATGTCCTTCATTGGAAAATGTCTTAAATCATTTTTTAATTTAAAAAAAATAACAAAGGCTGGGGTATAGCTCAGTGGTAGATCACTTACTGATTACAAGGCCCTAGGTTTGATTCCCAGCACCAAAGAAAGAAAGAAAGAAAGAAAGAAAGAAAGAAAGAAAGAAAGAAAGAGATAGATGGAGGGAAAGAGAGAGAGAGAAAGAAAGTGAATATAAGTACATGGATCTATTTACATGATTCTGATATTAGCTATAACCTTATCCATGGTGGGTTGACTGCATCTGGGCCCTTGGGGAACTGGTATTGAAAACTACTTCCTTGTGAAATTCATATAAAGTATCTCCTTATAATTATCAGGTTTAAGATCATTCCTATTCAGTTAAGAGGTATAGACACCTCTTTACATAGGTGCAGAGCCTTATTTTCTGCCAAACAGAATACATCTCAAAGCTTTTTCCCAACAAAAACTGAAGACAGGGGAGGGTTCTCTCACTGAAGGATTCTCCTACTCAAGATAACAGAATAGCATATTTTAGTTAAACAAATAAACAAACCAACACATATTTTTAGAGCACCCTTTGGGATTATTATGCATTAAATAAATTATATTATTCCTCATGCTTTGTTTTACAATGACAATTTCTAAGATATGATAAGGACTTTTATTTATATTCTTTCTTCAAATAATGAATTTGCAGGACTCTTACTTTTTAACCAGTAAATAAGCTATTTCTTAGTAGATCTGCCCATATTCAGAATGGGGGACAAAGGTGTGAGAGTTGAGTGTATGATAATTGCTACTAGCTGTTTTCCCATTTGAAAACATATTGGGGAAAGAATTTTATATGATGAGAAAATGGTACTCCTGAATCTCTCAGGTCCAGAGACCCTCCACCAGTCAACAGCTTCAGCACGCCTTGTGCTCTTTAAATTCAGTGACAAGATAGGCCTACATTGGTCAACACTGGGTTTATGAGATGATTCATGTGTAACTGTTTTTTTTTTTTTTTTTGGTTGAGTCTGCAAACTAATAATGCTTGCTCGCCTATAATAATGAAACATACAAAACCTGAGAAATAGTCAACATCTTAAGGTAGCATTTTTTAATTGCTTGATCCTAATCACTCTGTTAAGTATTCTTAAAATTGGTAGGTTGAAAAGCAGTCCAATTCTTTTACCACGGTGGGGTTTCTTTATAGGTTCAGAGAGGGGAAAAGGGCTATTTTCTTCACCAGTTAAGCACAGCCACAGTGCAGATGACTTTATTAGAATTTCATTTTTCATGTTGCAAGTTGCACAGCCATCAAGTTTGTGTTACTCTGTGATACGACTGTGTTTATCTCCAAGGGTGAAATGGGATGACAGTATGCTTTTGTTGTATGAAAAAATAAAATAAAATGAACACTCTATCAGTTCTTCTTAGTTGGTTTCTTGAATATATCAGCAATTTCCCATACATTTAGTCTTCTGTGTTTATAATTTATAATCATTGTCTTTTCAAGTATGCAATCTGCATCTAAACTTTTTCATAGCCAAGCTCCCCCAAAATATTTTCTGCTGTCTCTACTTCCTCACCTGCTAATCATGATTCCACATGGTTCCAAGCACCATTTTTCTGTTGCTATGACAAACACCCAAGATAATCACCTTGAAAAGAGGAAAGGGTTTGTTTTGGCTCAGTTTCAGAAGTTTCAGTCCATGGTCACAGTCCTGTTCCTTCGTGACTGAGGTGTGGCAGTTCATCATGGCTGAAGTGATGTTCCAACAGAAACTGCTTATCTCATAGTGGTTGGGAATCAAAGAAAAAGAGGAAGGAGCCAGGTCCCAATATCCCCTTCAAAGGCACTCCTCCAAAGACCCAACTCCTTTCCAGGAGACTCAACTCCTAAAGGTTCCACTACCTCCCATTCCCAAGACTGACATGTGTTAGCATTTTATTTCTGTGACCAATATATTTGGCAAAAAAATCTTAATGGAGGATAAGTTTACTTGGGCTCAAGGTTTCAAAGGTTTCCGTCCAGTCCATGGTTGGCAGAAACATCACAGTGAAAGGGCATGATGGAGGAGAGCTGCTTAACTTAAGGCAGCTGGAAATCAGAGAGAGAGAGAGAGAGAGAGAGAGAGAGAGAGAGAGAGAGAGAGAGAGGAGAAGAAGAAGAAGAAGAAGAAGAAGAAGAAGAAGAAGAAGAAGAAGAAGAAGAAGAAGGAGGGAGGGAGGGGAAGGAAAGGATCAGGATAAAAGCGTATGATTTCCAAACACATACCCTCAGTAAATCTCTTTCCAATCATGTCTCACCCACCTACAGTTTCCACCACCTCCAAGTAGTTCATTCAAATTATTAACGTATCAAATGGATTAATCCACTACTAAGATTACAACTATCATAATCCAATCAATTCCTCAAACTCCCAATTCTAGATATTGCTCCACTGGGGACCACATTTTCACCATGAGTTTTTTGGGGACCCTTCTGAATCAAACCATAAAAAATGTTTTTAGCATATGGACCTTTGGGGATATGTAAGATCCAAACCATAGCATTAAAATACACGATGAATTCCATGTAGCCAGACATAAAGCACACTTGATGTCTCATTCATTATCTTTTCACATGAATGAATTTTCACACTGGGCAGCTTCTTATCACATGTCTTCTTCTATATCATCAGACTTCCTGGTTGTACTTCTCTTAATCCCTAGTCATTTTTATTCTTCTCTGCCATTTCCTTCTCCTCTATCTATCTTAGTCCTAAATCAGTGATTCTAAATTTCATCAGTCTCTTATGAGTACCCGAAATGTGGCTGGTTTGAATTAAGATGAGCTGTTAAGTGTAAACCACATATAGGATTTTCAACACACAGAATGAAAAAAAAAAGAATGTAAATCATCACACTAATATACTCTTGATTTTCATTATTTGTGGTAGTTCTATAAGGTCTCTTGGACCAGTGAATTAGCAAATACTGAGTGATTGCTCTCAGGGGAAATACAGGGTTAGGTTCCTGTGAGCCTCTGGTCACAACATTTCATCCACAGATCAATACTTAACCTTGTGCTATGTGTGTTCCTGTTTCAAGGCACCTTATTTAATATATGTCATTGATTCATTAATATTGAACTCATGGCCCATGGCACCATAACTCAGGCCTGCATGAAGCTTATTTAGCACACATATTTTCTCTGGAAGTCACATCGCAAGCTCTTAAGCTAACAGACTAGACAGTATTTCAGCACTGTACTTGGGGGCCATTTTAAATAGTAAAGTCATCAAAAAAAGAATAAAAATGCAAAAAAAAAAAATGTAGCAGTAAACAGATACTCCTCCCTCCAAAAAAAGGAAACAATCTTTTTTACCATATAAAAACTGAAACGGGAAGGCAGAGTCTTCTTTTTGACCTCAGTAGGGAATATGAACATCAGATGACTTAATTTTTGCCTGCTCTACACCTGTCTGCCTGTGACCACAAAACATAGTGGTCACCAACCTGAGGTTACCAATAAATGTTAGCTGGTAGGAGAATTCACAAATATGGAATCCATAAGTAATGAAGATGAAATTTATTCTGTGCTACTTACATATTGAAAAGAGAATATTTTAGAGATTTTGAGCTAAATATCTCAATAATAATTGTACAATGCTTGCATGCTGAAACAGTAATATTTGGGGTATTTTGAAGTAAGCAAAATGCATGCTAAAATGTATTCTGTTTCTTTTAACATTATTTAATGTGACTATTAGTAAGTTTATGAATACCCATGTGGCTCATTTTGGCTCATGTTGTTTATCTACCAGAAAATACTGTTATAAATGGAGGAGTTTCATAGGACTGGATATTTACCATGGATTGCTTCTCTCTTTATTATGAATTTAGATAATCCATACAGTCCAAAATCTCCTCATACTTTAGGGTCAGTCTTAAATGCTGTTTGTCTTATATTCCAATCCACAGGTTGTTCTTTTCGCTCTAGCTTTAGTATGTGTACAAAATGTTCCATTAATCTCTCTGACCTCCTTGGCTTCACACTGCCCTCAACCACCAGTGCTAATTACCCAACTATCTGAGTGCCTCCTGCATTTCTCACACTTCCATCCACAGTGGTCTGAATGATCTTTTGAAACCAGTGTTAGATCACAATCACACATCTACTCAGAATTCTCTGACGGTTTCCCATCTCGATTAGAGCTAAATCCAATCTTTACCCCAGCTGACAAGACCTGGAGGATATGGCCCTAATGCTCCTTCTGAAATGGATCTAGTATCCTCTTCCCATTGATTGTTCTGCTCCACCTATACAGACCTCCTTGCTTTCCCTGAATTCTCCCCAAACCTCCCTAGCCTTTGCACATGCCATTCCTGGCCCACATGGGCTTTCCTTTGCTAGCCCCATGGATGCTCATTACCATGAGTTCATTCAGCTCATAGCTCAAATGGCACCTGATCTCTAAAAGAAGACTACCACATCACTCTATGTGCTCCTAATTTAGTTCATATATTTTTTTCTCCTTCATACTTACAACTACCCAAGATTTATTTTTCTCTCTCTCTCCACAATAAAATATGAATTCTATAAGAAGAGGGACTCAAACATAATTAATCTCAGTTATATTCCTGGTGTTAGAATCACAAAACCAGAACAATAGCACTGGTGGTTGAGGGCAGTGTGAAGTCAGAGGAGGTCAGAGGGATTAATGGCATTTTGTACACATACCAAAGCTAGAACAAAAAGAATAACCTGTGGATTGGAGTATAAGAGAAATAGCATTTAAGACTGAACCTAACACCAGGAATATAACTGGCATAAAATTGGTAACCCATAAAATATTGTTTTAATGAAAGTTTATGCTTATAGTTCAGATTGATGTGCTACCAAAAGCCTACTTGACCAACTTCAATATCTTGTATGCATTTTTAGTTTTTATTGGTGCATATTAATTATACAGAATAATGGGTTTCATTGTGGCAAATTTGTGCATACAGAAAAACAATTCAATCAATTTTACTACCCCGTATTTTCTCCATTCTTCTTTCCAAACTGTCTCTGATCACCTACCTCTGCCCTGCTCATCTTTTTTCCTGATTTTATGGGATCACTTTCTTTTTGCTTTTGGTTTTGATTTGTCTTTTCCTTCTAGATTCCACGTATGAGAAAAAGCATATGACACTTTTCTCTCTGGGTCTGACTTATTTCACTCAAAATTATGGCTCCTAGTTTCATCCATTTTCCTGCAAATGACATAATTAAATCCTACTTTACTACTGAATAAAACTTCATTGTGTATATACATACCACATTTTCTTTTTTCATTCATCTGCTGATGTACACTTGGATGGATTCTATAGCTTGACTATTGCTTCACACATATTTTTAACAATAACATTCGTATAATTAATACCTTTCATTGAAAATAGCATCAGCATAAGTTGGGCAGACCCTGACAGAAATATTACATTTGGCAATTATTTCCTCTGGGACCATGCACTAATCATTTTACTGCTCTAAGTTCCATTTTTTCTTTTCACAGTGGGTTTAGGGATTGTAGTCTACAGTCTTATTTTGAAGATTACAAAGGGGAAGATCTATGTAAATTTTCTGCATGGTGATTAGCACATATTAGATACTCAATGTTACCCGGAAATTTTTTTATTTTTTTTGTTATATTTTTTTCTGCAGTACTGGGGGGTAAGCATATGGCCTCACTTGCTAGGCAAATGCTCTATCACTGAGGTCCAGCCCTAGCCGCAGCAATGTTCTATTAAAAGCCAAGTGCCATGACAGCGTTTAGAGATGTAAACTGCACAATATCAAAATTTAGAAAGTGAAACAAAAAATTAGGCTAGTATGAAGATAGGGGGTTGAAGTGGGAGGATGCAGATATAATCACACATAAGCTTCAACATGTTAACCTACTAACAGGACACATGATTTCAATGGTGTTGAACAGGGAGAGCTCAGAGAAAATGGGATTGATGTGGGCTTAGAACATATTTCATAAAGGAAGTAAGGCTTGCACTGCTCACTAAAGGATGCATGCCTTTAGGTAAACAGGAAAATATTGAAGGAACTGCTTGGGAGATAAAGTAGTGAGCAAAGATCCTGAGGGGTAAATATAAAGTGGCACTCAGGAAATAACAAGAAGTGTGGCATTGCTGAGCATAATATCTAAGGGATTTTGTGGAACAATAGAGTCCAGATTTAGATGAAGGGCTTTTGATGCTCATGAGATTTCTTTTTATATAAGCAGGCAGAGTGGGTTGAATGGTAGACTCCAGAGCTATGTCCACTTCCTAACTCCCAGAACATGTGATTATTTGGGGAAAAAAAAATCTTTGCAGATGTAATTAAATTAAGGACATTGATATGAAGAGATCATTTTGGATTATCTAAGTAAGTCCTAAATCCAGTGACAAATGTCCTCATAAGAAAGGACTTGGGAGATTTGACAGGAGGAAGAGGAAAAGAGCATGTGAGCAAGGAGGCAGAGACTGAAGTGATGCTCCCATAAGGCAAGGAGTCCCCAGAGTCCCCAAAAGCTGAAAGAGGCAGAGCAGAGTTCTCAGAGTCTCCAGATGAAGCATGTTTCTGATTGCTGCCTGATTTGCAACCTCTGACCTCCCAAACACCTATTCTTTTAAGCCATCCAGTTTATGATAATACTATAGTGATTTTAGACCCTCTGCCTCCCACCCATAAGCAGCATCTTTAAGCCGGGCAATGCTAAGGAAATCTCTGAAGAAATGTGGGAGATGCATCTAAGAACAAGAGGCTACCAAAACACTTGTTTCAAAAGAAAAAAAAAGACAAAAATTTGTATGACTTTATTCTAGGAAAATAACCTATGGCAAAACTAGGTTAGGTTTTGGCAGAACCATGAGATACTGCAGATTGTGTTAAAGGACATGAGAAGATGGAGGAGAAAATGTTAAAAATAATTTCCCCAGATCTAGCTAACCTGCTGCTGTGGACATTGATGCCATTCCCTTGGAAGAGAGATTATGCATTTTGTTTCTGAATTGTCTCTGGACATGGAGACAGAATCTATTTAAGCAGCAGATGTCTCTTTGGGACTTAGCAGAATATAGATGGCATCTAAGGTCTAGAAAGGAAATAAACCTGTTCTGAGAAAGTACATAGAATGAGATGAGAAGAGAGTAAAGACAAAACAATGAAGAGCATTAAGACTTGAAGAGACATGGAAAGCAGGAGACTGAGAATGGTGGAGGATCCATTGAGATGGATGTCAAGAGAGAGAGTAGCCCATGGTGTGGAGTGCCACACAGAAATTAAGAGCATGTGAAGAGTGGCTTGGACTTACGTGGACATTAGAGATATTTTGTGGAGCAGACTCTATGGAGTGTTGGACAGTGGGATCAAGCTGCATGGAGTACAATGTGGAAGAATATGGAGATCTCCCAAAGAGTATTCTTTAAGGAGCAGAGCCATGAACAGAAATAGAACATTAATTAGAGAAAAGACCTGGGCAATGGAGGATTATTCGTTTATTTGTAAGTGGGGAGATAATTGATCATGCTTTTTAGTTAGTATAGGAAGACCCAAAAGGATCCAGTAAAGAGGAAGAAGGTGAACAATTGATATGGTAAAGCTGAAAAGATATAAAAGGATAGATTTAAAAGCCCAAGGTCAAGGAGAGAAGGAGGAAAACAGGAAGCACTGGGAAATGCAATGGAGCAAATTATTCTCCATGCTTGTTTGAAATCAAAAAGAACCTCATTACTATAACTATAAGGCACCAATAAAAACATTAAGCGAAAAAATCCCAGGAAGAAATCAAAATCTAGAGAGGTACCTTTTTCTATGAAACTGAAGAGATGAGAATCCATGTAGATTATATCTACGTAAAGCAGTCCCCTTTATGTGTGATTTTGCTTTCTGCATTTTCATTTGGCTGTAGTCAACTTCAATTTAAAAATATTCAATGGAAAATTTCAGAAATAAACAGTTAAAAAGCTTTAAATAATTTTATGAGTATATTTCTATAAATATTTCATTTTATCAATTAATATGAATTTCTGACAATGCTTAGTTTACAAGTTAAACTTTATTATATGTATGTATATATAAGAAAAAAAAAAAAGATTCCATAAGGTTTGGTACTACCTGAGGGGGATTTCAGTTACTTACTCTGGGTCTTGGAACATGTCCCCAGAAGATAACGGGAAACTATGTAGTTAAGGAGAAGAAAATAGAGAAATTCCTTTTCTTACAACCCATAATTTTTTCCTTCTGAAATAAGAACTAAGGCTTTATTTTGGGATGGAACAGTGACTAGGAGCAACGACAACATCCTTGAGAAAATGGATAAAGATTTTAAATTGCAGTGAAGCAGAGAGTGAGATAACAGAGAGACTAAGATGATTCCTTTTCTCCTTTTGCTGAATTTCCCTCATTGAAAAGTTGTCTCATTGTCAATCCACAGTCACCTGCAAGACCTAAATCAAAGATTACTTCCTCTTTCCTGACTTCTCTGAACCTTCAATTCTGAACTACATGTCTACACATTATATTGTGTATCATATGTTGGCTAATAATTTTTATTTTTCTTATGCAGTAAACTGTCCAAGGAATAGGATGTTGTCTCATTCCTCTCAGGAATTACAAATAGTGCAAAAACAAATAATGATTTAGTTGACCAACCAGGACCCATGGCCTCTGAATGTTCATGAGTGTCAATTTACTGGGAGAGTTTCAGTTTATGTGACTAATTTTAGAGTAATTATCAGTGGCACCTCCTCTCGGTTTCAGACATATCCTAGCTTAGATGATAATTTATATGAGGCACTCAGGGGAATTTACTTCCTAGAAGGCAGACAGGAATTAGGATAGGGGAGGCTGGGAAAGGCAGAGTTACCCAGCTAAGGTGCTAGTAGTCAAAGGGGACAAGGTCAAGGTGTTGTTGACCTGTCTCTGAGGCTGACAGGATGAAAGAATTCAAGGTCTGCTCATCACCAATAATTCCAGAGTTGTTAAAGTCTATGGGCAACTTTACACCAGTACCCTGGAAAAGGCTCCTTCACACTAGGGCATCTGACCTGGTCTCAACCAAGGGATTAAAAAAAAAATCAAACCAGAAAAATTAACCAAGAAAATACATGATCATCTATTGTCCTGTCTCCCCACTCCCTGCACTTCTCACCCAGCTTAATCAAGTCCACTTCATCAGACTTTGTTAATAGAATTTTATTTCTTTTTGGAAAAAGAGAAAAAATTATAATTATGCTCTAAAGGACAAAAAAAAAAAAAAAAAAGCATTACCCTTAAGAACATGACTAAGGATCGACAATCTACTGAGCCAGATACCAAGCGATGGTATGTATTCTGCGTAATCTACTAAAAACCTGTGGATTAGGGGACATGACCTGAAAAAGACAAACCAAAATTCAGAGGTGTCAAATGAACGTGCACAGGCATCAGCTTGTTAGAAATGGAATAAGATCTGTGTCAAGATTCAAAGCTTCTCAATCCTGCCTCTTTCAAACACAAAGTCTCTGTGTAGGAAACTCAGTCATGATCAAGTAAGGATCATTGAAAACAAAATAAACAGTCTCCATTCTCCCCTGGAACAGATCCATATTAATGAATGTTTCCACTGCCATTTGCAGACAACTCTTGCTATAGTAGAGCATAATAAAGAAGCAATTTCAAGGCAGTTGAGATAACTGGGGTAGGAACACAAAGGCTGGCACCGATCCTTGTAGACGCTGGTTCTGTTTACTTGTTTTGTTTTGTTTGATTATGGACATTATGAATTATGGACACTGTAAGCAGCATGTGATGTGTTTCTGGCAAACTCTCTCCCTCTTCACACACTGCTCTTCCTAGACTCCAAGCCACACTGTAATTAACACCAGGTAGCTAGCCATAACCCCAATACAACTCCTTTGTAAGAAATGAAGTTGTTCAAAATTTCCTAAATAAAAAGGAACTTTAGATAGGGTAAAGAGGAGGGAAGGAAAGGAAGGGGGAATGAGGGTAGGAAAGATGGTGGAATGAGATGGACATCATTAACCTAGGTACCTGTATGAAGACACCAATGGTGTGACTCTACTTTGTGAACAGAGTCCTTAAGAATTGTGTTCTATATTTGTACTATGAATTGAAATGCATCTGCTGTCATATATAACAAATTAGAAAAAAATACATCAATTTAGATTAAAAAAATACAAAATAAAGGGGACAAAATCTTGGATGTAGCTAGGCCAGTCATGTCTATGCCTTATTGACAAACAGGATTCATCTGGGAGTGACCTGAATGCAGCAGTGAACACTGCATCCCCCACTGAGCATTTTTTTAGCTTAAGGTACTCAGAAACAGTCGATTTTCCCATAGTGTTATGTTGAAAGCCATGGCAGTGACACCACAATAATGCCCGTCATCGTGGTGTATAATATAGATGTTATTGCACATAATAGAAAGCATTCTTTGGGTGTAATGCATTTTTGTTGCTCCATGCTGATAATAAGCAGATAGGAGTGCCTTAACGTGTTTCCTCTTAAAGGGCCAGTGCAGACACACACTCCAGCACATGTTTTATTTGTGTAAGGTTTGGTGAGAGGCTCGCTTTTGGAGCTGTTTTCTATATTCGCTTTAGGACTCCTAATAGCTCTAATTATAAAGCACAAGATTTTCTATTCCTTTCTTGCTGTTCTTTGTCATTGCACCATTCGTAGACATTTAAACAGTAGAAGCTGTTTATAGTTCATTAAACATTTTAAGTTGTTGTTCTAAAGTTTTGTACATTTTTGTGTTTCCAAGTCATTTCCCAGGGCTGTCATATGAGACCATGCCACACAATGCAATAGAAGATGTCAGATCTGCACAGTTTTGTGAATAACGAGCAGGGCTAACAAAAAGCTCTATATGAATCATAGAACTTGGCTATACACTGTGTTTGCTAAGGCATTTGGCACAGAATGTTTAGACCTTTTTTTCTTAAATGATCTTCTATAATTCTTTTTAAAGTAGTAATTTTGCTTCTTAAATAAAAGCACTAGCCAAAAGAAGTATTAACTCATGATATGATACAGCATAGAAAATGTGACTCTCAGAAAGCTGAGTATTTTTCTATAATATCACAGTAGGAGGAGATTGGGTAGTTAACTGCAATAAATGACCCACGAGGCTGGTATTGCAATTGGAAGAAAGAAAGATTTACCAGCCTTTAGACTGCCATGGAATGTACTGCAGACCACAGAGGGATGAGAGGAGGCTCTGTCTTTGTTTTCTCTTGGACTGGTCACGCGGTGACTGTCATTTCTTGATGTGCTCCTGGAACAGGCTTTGCGTTGGAAACTTGCATAGACTAAAGTAATTTGGATTCATTCCCCAAAGCATTATATAATCTTTCTGTGAAAAATGAAAGTGAAAGGTTAGGGATTTATTCTTTGCTGCTTCAACCAGTGAAAAATCATTCTCCATCATATTAATTTATAAGTAAAGACTCATTTAAATCACCACATGGAGCATGCTTAGGACACACATTTCTGTATTAGAGACAAAAGCAACCTACCAAGAACCAGATTTAAAACACGGGGAATGGTGCAGAAAAAGGTGACTTTCAATTAACATTAAATTTCCTAACAATGATTGATTTAAGAGCCCGAAGCAGTGCCTTCTTCTCCAGTAGAAGGACAGCTGACTTTCTGGGGCCATCAAAGGTGCTATTGTGCAAGTGACCTATAGAAAGCAGGCTCCTCTCAAGGTGGGCTCTTGTAATTGTATGAAAAAAAATCATGAAAATTGAGTCTATTCCTTCTCATCCCTCATGCAATATTCTTCCCTCCTGGCCCTTTTTTACATTTTTCTGCTCTTTATTATGAGATCAAAAAGAGATCAAAATGATCACAGAATCAATTAATAAATAGAAAGACATGATGGGAAGTTTTATGCACATGCAAACAAAATAGAAAATCTCAGTTCACAAATGGGACCTTAGGAATCTTGAGATTACTGATCCAATATTTATAGTTGATGACAAATTATAACTGCTTATGAGCATCACTTCTCTTGATTTTAATTCATCTTGATATGTAGCTAGTACATGGTTTGCTTACACTCTGTGTATGTTGTATGCATTCATACAGAATGACCTAAAGCAAAAAAAAAAATTAATATTAAAAATCATTAGAGGATATAATTTTTAAGAAAGTTTTTGCCTTAGAAAGCTGACCTATGTTTTTTGAGTCTGTCACTTACTTTTCTTTTCTTTTTTTTTTTTTTGTAAAATCTTATGAATTTTTTCAGGATTTCTATTTATTAAAAAAAAGAGGAAAATTGTATCTACCCCACAGTAATGATATGAAGTTAAGTGAGACTTTTTTTTTAATATAAATGCACTTTGGAAACTATGAAATGCTGTGTAAGAAGATGCTGCTATGATTCTTAAAACTTAAACATACTTTCCCTTGTGTTAGGATGTTACTGTCAGACATATTATTTATTTACTTACAGGGGGATTGAACTCAGGAATGTTTAACTACTAAGCCACATCTTCAGCTCATTTTTTTTTTAATTTTTTACTTTTGAGATAGGGTCTTGCTGAGTTGGTCATGGCCTCCTTAAATTGCTGGGGCTGGCTTTGAACTTTCAATCCTCCTGCCCCAGCCTCCTGAGCCACTGAGATTACAGGCGTGTGCCACCATGCCTAGCTCAGACTTACCTTTTGACAAAAGAAACACAGAAGATCTGTTTTAAGGATTATACAAGAATTGTTAAAAATATCACTTCTCAATTCCTGCTATACCATGCCATTTAATTATTTCTTTAATTGTTTATTTTCTCTCTTCTCTTACTAGAATGGAAACTCCAGGGGGCAGCTCTTCTTGTCTATTTTCCTTACTGATAGAGTACAAAAGCCTGAAAGTATTCTCAACACATATTAGGCTCTCTAGAAATGTCGGCTGGATAAACAAATGGATGAAACTTCATTTGCCAGATTTTTAAAAAGAGTCATCCATAGGAAAGTCACACCACAAGGAAGGCTTAGGGAAAATCTGAAGACCAGAAAAGAAGGCAACTCTGTGGAACATCTTCTCGGAGGAGAAGGGTCCACACTTAGACACTGGCAGAGTTTAGGCCTTTGCCCTGGAGAGCAGCAGGCTGTGACACTGGCCATATTGCTGTCCGATGTCCATTGAAGACGTTCATCCAAGGAGGACTTACTGGACACAGTACCCAGCCCACAGAGGATGAAACAAAAATACAAGAGTAGTAAGCTGTGAGTCTAAGTCTCTGGAGGCCAACAACTAACCCTTTTCATCTCTCCTCATCTCTCCAGGTAGTCCCATTTTTGACATATATTAGAAATCTCTCACCTGGACTGCAGCAAACCTCCCAATGAACATCCTGACTTTCACTCTTGCCCTGCTAACAAACACTTGGCCAGAAAGTTCCATGAATTTCACTCCCTTGCTCAAAAAAACTCTTTCAGATCTTCTCATTTCCTCGGCATTAAAAGCCAAAGCCCTTCCAGAGATCAGACCGGTCCCCTCCTCCCTCTTGCTTCTTCCTCCCAATCATTGGGCACTATCCCTATTGGTCTCATCCCACTCCATTACAGGAGCCTATCCTGCTGTGACCTTGGGATTTTTGCACTCCTTTTCCCCTCTGATTGGAATCATGTTTCTTAAAGTGGAATGAAGATCCAGCCCTTCTTCTACTTGGTTTTCAGCCCAATTCTCTATACGTATCAATCAGCCAACTTCGCCACACTCCATCCTTATCCTTATATAAAATCAGTTTTCATCATTGTTACAACTACTGACACATAGTAGCTATTCAATAAATATTTGTGGAAAGAAGATGCTGCCAATAAACATGTCAAAGTTGAAAATTACATAGATTCAAAGAAGACTGGGGCCTAGAAAGAGGCCCACTTACTAAGTAATATTTTGATTGAGAAAAGACAAGGAAGGATAAGGGTTATTCAGTTAATGGTGTTAAGAGAACTAAAAAAGTGATTTGGAAATTAATATAGAGCCCCTCATTTCACAGCGTTTTATTTAAGATTTTTGGCACCAAATGTTGGAAACCACTCTGGGATTTATTGGAAGCATAATGGTGATGGCAATTTATAGGAGGCAATGATATCAAGTAGCAACTGAGAAGGAGTTGGAACATTCCAAAACTGCCATAAAGTAGGATACAGAGAAACACAAACTCTGAGATCAAAATCTAGACACTCCAGGTGTTTATTTCTGACATTAAATAGTCCATAATAATATGTAAAATGTGATATTTTTATGATGAGAAAAAATTTCCATTTAATTGATAGCCTTTTTTCCAAATGAATAAAATTATAAGGAAGGGTTATAAATGTTTGTGAGTCTAAAAATATAATAAAATTAAAATATTTAAAAGTAAGATAATTTTTTTACATAGAGTTTATAAAATAAGAATATCTCAATGAAGCGTCAAAAACTACAAAAGCACAATTCCTTTTAAGAAAATATAAATAGCAATAACATACAGAATAGACCTTCAGTTTTAATCAATGAAATGCAAATTTAAATGGGGGTAACTTCTGCCTGTGAGAGCAGATCACCTATAGAGGAAATTCTTAGCATGTACAAGGTCCTAGTTTCAAATACCAGCAGCCTCCTTCCCCACCCCCCCACCCCCCAAAAAAATCCACAAAAATACTAGGTAACTTTTATAAATCAATATAGCTAAAACCAAAAAATATAGGTTATCATACCCAGTACTTTTGAAGAAACAGTAAAATTCAAGTTTCTTGCATTTCTGACTTACATTCATCATTGAAAGGGTATTCGTTTAGATCCCAGGCTTTGGGGATAAAATGCTCGGGTGCTAATCAAATCCCACAACTTTCTTAAGTAATCTTGGCATATAGCTTATTCCCTCCTGAGCTGTAAAATGAGGATAATGATAATGCCTCCTGATACTTTCTACAGGGAGGATTTAATGAGTCAGTACTCATAAATCTCTTAAAATAATAAACAGTCAATAGATATGAACTATTGACTATACATAAACAAAGAGTTCAACAAGGAGCAAATGGTGCCAAAATTTATCATAATTCAAGGAGTGTTCATTTTCAAAATAAGTTATCACAATGTTGTATACAGGGTATAGGGAATCCAGGAGGAATAGTCAAGTACCTACATACAATAGTAGGTGGTCTGTTGTTTCTTCTAGTCCTGAGGAATGACATCTCCTAGAAAGTGCTGAAACAGAATTGCTACATACAAAAAGGATCTTGGTAAGGAGAAGTGATCTTCTATCAAGGGACACAGTCTGCCTGAGGCAATTCTTTAAGGAGGGAGCTAGAGGAACACATGCCTTGACTTCATTTTTCTCTTTTCTGCTCTTGAGAGGACTCCCCATTGGCTGCCCAACCAGTAGCCTGTAGGCAGCCAGTTGATGCAGCCCATGAGATTCAGTCTCCGGGCATGGAAAGCATGGTGCAAAAGAGTGAATCTGGAGTATATCTGGTACAATATGCCACAGGCCTAGTTGATCAAGTCTCATGAAATATCATCCCAAGTATGTGAGCAGATTCCCTTTCCTGGTGCTAATTTCACACCCAGCCAGTTAGGCATCAGTCACTGGACTGGACTGACATACTTTGGACACCTGAGTAAAAGGCAGGCCATAAGAAATGGAGCAAAAATTGATGAGATCCCAAGCCCCACAGAAGGTAGGAAAGACCCCAATAGGGGCTCACACCTCATCCTCAAGGGCAGACCATTCCATGATTATTGACCAAAGGTCATTTCTATCAAAGTGAAATATGCTCTGATCAAAAACAGGTGTTTTTTTTTTTTTTTTTTTTTTTAACAACGTCAGGTTCCAAATTTCAAACAAGGAGTACAGAATGCTCAAACAATGTTAAATTAGTCAGATTGGTGAATATTCATTTAAATAACATTCATTTAATGAAAAAAGTAGATACAGATACTTAGTAATTTTATGGTTATAACTGAGCAAATTTGAAAATTAATTAGAGGTTTGGGGGATGTAGTTCACTGGTAGAGCTCTTGGCTAGCATGAACAAGTGCTAGGTTCCATCCCCAGCACTGGAGATGGAGAAGAGAAAGAAAGATGGAGAGGAGAGGGAAGGAAAAAGGGTAGGCAACAGATAAAACAACACATCTTCAGTTTTTCCCATTTCAATCCAGGATGCTTCTGGTGCCCTTTCCTCTCTTCCTTTCTGCCAATGCCTAGTGTTGGCAGCTCCTTTTCCCACTTCTCTCTTTGGGTCTTCCTACAGACTGGGTTCATGAAGTAAAAGGTAAAAGCAGTCTGGAGTATGTCTCTCCCCGTGAGCCACTTCCATATTCTTGCTTCCTGGGAAACTATTATACAGGGAAAGTAGGGGAGACTCACCAACATGGGGCTGGCTGGAATGCTCAGTCTTGGGGAGTGAAGTAAAAGGAGAGGGGAAGTAAACCATTAGATAATACCCACAGAAATTTCAAGAATAAAAGCTTGCCACAGTCATCCTTAGCCCAAGTTCCTTCTTTTGCTTCCTCAGAGATTTCTTCTTTGTTACAAATTTCCAATCCTCTGGATAGAAAACTATACACACATATAGTTACACACACACACACACACACACACACACACACACACATATATATATAGTACATATTTATATATGTGATATATATATACATATACATATGTGTATATGTCACTTTTACCCTACTAATATGTGGGGAAATATTACTGTCCCCAACTTTATAAATGATAAATGATGACCTTATTTAGATTTACTATGACTACTTGTATTTCTGAATAATCATCACTATGTGGTTGTATTTATTGAAGTAGATTATCAAAATGCACAACATAGTCTTTCCATTAACTCTTTCACATTAATGAGTTGCTATTTAGTAAATTACTATTTCCCAGCACTAAAAGGAAGGCAGCCAGTGGCCTGAATGATTTTCCAAAGTGCCTATTAATAAACACCCAAGGCATATATTAAAATGCTAGAATACAAAGGTCTTTGGGAAGTACATACACATGTGAACCGGGATTTTTAAGAATGTGCCTTAACACTTTCATGACTACAGAATACTGTTTAATAAATTCCTTTGCCAGTTTTTTTTTAATCACTCCGACTTTTCACATATTTCTACTTGTAACAATTTGCAATGGGAAATGCTAAATAATCATTTGCAATTTTATATCAAGGGCTTCCTGATTATGTTACTCCATTTTCCACTTCAGTAGGTTAGAAGCAGTTAATGATATAGAAAGGACCTATAAAAAGCAAAGGTGTTAAAATTTTACTTCTTTTAAATTCTTCAGATATTAAAAAAATTAACTGTTAGGTGGGTGCTATGACACTTGCCTGTAACCCCAGAAACTATGGACAATGAGGCAAGAGGATCATCCTAAGTTCAAGGCCAGCCTCAGCAATTTAGTGCCTCAGTGTCCATAGTTTCTGGTGTTACAGGCATGTGCCATAGCACCCACCTAACAGTTAATTTTTTTAATATCTGAAGAATTTAAAAGAAGTAAAATTGTAACACCTTTGCTTTTTATAGGTCCTTTCTATATCATTAACTGCTTCTAACCTACTGAAGTGGAAAATAAAAACATTAAAGTGGACCAGGGATGTTACTTGTGGTAAAGTGACTTGTGTATAATAATTTCTAATACCAAAAAAACCCTTTGATTGTTCAAAAGCATAATCTATTTAATGTTATTACTGATTCCATCTTGCTAAATGTAAGATTTTTAAAGGTTTTTGAATTTAACAACTTATGTGGAATCAATTATAAATTAACATGTCATAAGAAATAAGGGAGACATGACATGTAACCATTACCCATTTCTCCAAGTGACATTTTGCAGTAGTACAATATTTCACTCAGAAGATTGACAATGATACAACCAGGAAATAGGCCATTCATGTTACCACAATGATCCCTCATGTTGTTCTTTTATAGCAGCAGTCCCTTATTTCCTCCTCAGTCCTGGCAATATGTTCTCTATGTCAATCATATTGTCTTTTATGAATGTTACATAACTTGAATCACATATTATTTCATATATTGGAATTAGATTTTTTTTTCATTAAGTATAATTCTCTGGACATTCATTGAATTTGATGGCTATATTAATAGTCCATCTCTTTTTACAGCTAAAGAGTCATCTATGGTATGTATATATATATATATATATATCACAGTTTGTTTAATCATTCACAGTGGAAGGACAACTACATTATTTCCAATTTGTGGATATTATGCAAAAAACTGCTTTAAACATTTGTGTGCAGGTTTTGGGGTATGCATGTAAGTCTTCATTTCTTTGGTAAAAAGTCTAGTAGCTAATTGCTGGGTCCTATGTTAGTTACATGTTTAGTTTTTAAGAAACTGACAAACCATTTTCTGGGGTGACTACTATTTTATATTTCCACCATAATTCATGAGTAATCTAGTTTCTCTGAATCCTCACTACTATTTGGGATTATCACTATTTTTTAAACCATTCTGATACATGTGTAGTGGTATCTCTTTGTAGTTTTAATTTGCATTGCCCCATGACTAATGATGTCAACACCTATCTATGTATTTATTTCCCATCTGTGTATGTTTTTCAGTGAATACACTTTTATATACTTTGTCCATGATGTAATTGGATTGTTCTCTTTTTTACTTTAGAAATGAAGAGTGATTTATGCTGGGAGCCATTAGCCAAGTATGTATGACAATTTCCTTGCCAGCGTACCCCATGTTGCAGCGACATTGAATGTAGGTGACCTTGCTCAAGGACCAAGGCAGATTAGGGTGTTCCCGGTTTTAAGATAATCGTGTTTAGGGCGTTCCCAGTTTAGGTTCCAGGTTTAAGGTTTAAGATTATTCCTCCTGGGAATAGGGCGTATCCTGCTGCCTGAGTTCCCCTTGAGTTCTCACGGGATTCAGACAGTATATTTTGGAGATAGAAGCCCAGTGGAGGTGGATTTGGGCAGAGAACGTGGATTTCCCCAGAACGTGATTGTAGACGGCTGGTGTGAGTTCGGGAATAAAGAGTTGCTGTTTGAATCTACAAGCTGTGTGGTGGCTCGTGATTGTGTGCCCAGCCAGACTGCGGCATTTGTGCCCAGCCAGACTGTGGCAGATTTATATATTCATGATATGGTCTTTTATCAGACATGTGGTATGTTTGATTCATCATGTCCCTAGGATCAACATTCTGCACCATATATTCTTGATGTTTAGGAGGTTATATAATTTGGGTGTTATGGTTTAGATGTGAGGAATCTCCCAAAAGCTCATGTGTGAGACAATGCAATAAAGCTTAAAGGTGAAATGATTGGGTTTTGAGAGCCTTAACCTAATCAGTGAATTAATCCCTGATAGTTGGTAACTGTAGGTAGGTAGGGTGTAGATGCAGGAGATGGTTCATGGGAGCATGCCTTTGGTTTGTAAGTATTATAAATGGTAAGGAGAGCTTTATATGTTTCCTGGTGTTTATGGCCTGAATAGTTTTCACCTGCCACACCCTTTTGCCATGATATTCTGCCTCATCTTGGTTCCAAAGCAATCATATCGGTCATCTGTGGACTGAGTCCTCTGAAGATGTAAGCCCTAAATAAACTTTTCTCCTCTAAAATTGCTCTTGTGAGTCTTTTGATCAAAGAAATAAAAAAAAAAGATGACCAAAACACTGGGTTTGTGTAAGTTCACCCTCTGATGTTCACACTGTGACAAAATTGTCTTAAGAACATTTCTTGGAACAGCATACTATTGTTGCATGGTGCATGATCACAGTGTGTACTGGCATGAGTGCTTTTGTTTTTACCCTGTCTAATGTTTATTCAGCTTTTTGAATATGCAGGTTTATGTCTTTTGCCAAATTAGGAAATTTTCAGCCATTATTTCTTGAATTATTATTATTTTTTCCTATTTTATTCTTCTCTCCTTATGGAACTCTGATAAGATGAATATTCTATCTTTTGTTATAGTCCAAAAACTTGATTTCCTAATATATGTTTTTCACTATTGTTGGATTGAGTAGTCTGCATTATTCTGTTTTCCACCTCACTGATTCTATATATTTCTTCCTTTATCCTACTTTCTGCTTTGGCTCATCTATTGAGCCTATTAGCCTAGTTATTATATTTTCCAGTTCTAGTATTTTCTTTAGTTCTGCTTCCTTTCTTCTATTTCTTTGTTGAGATTTTTTATATTATTGCCAAGTCTTCCTAATTTTTTCCTTTGTTTCACACATGTTCATAATTGCTTACTGAAACATTTCTACCAATACTGCTTTAAAATTCTTTGTTATATCATTTTATTGTCTATCATCTTAATATTAGCATCTATTGTCTTCTTTCATATTTTTGAGATCTGATATGTAAGTATAGAAATCACTTTCTATTAAAAATTAGATGTTTTTACATCATGGTCTGACAATCTGGATGTTATTTGAACTTTCTGATTTAAATGGCCTCCTATGACTGTGCTCCATCAGAGTAAAGGAAGAGCCACCTCATTAGTGCCACTTAGTTTCTGTGGACCCCTGAAGTAGGCAGCTTATTGTGCTAGTTGAGGGTGGGATGTCCAGCTTCACACATGGTTTCCATTGACATCAGATTAGGGTATCCTCATTCTGCCTGGTGATAATGAAAGTTTTGATCATCCACTGAGCTTTCTCTGACACAAACCAGTGATGAGGAGGATAGGCATCTATTAGCCATGAGTGAAGATGGAGACTCATTCAGCCCATTTTGTCTCCTATGATACTTTTGGGGGGCTGGGTGATTATTAACTGATGGCCTTCTCTGATGCCACCCTAGCAGAGGTTTTGAGCACCTTGTTGTAGTCTGATGAATATGAAAATCTATGCTTTCCAGTCAGGCTCAGTTGGTAAATGAGGGAATTGGATTTCATTGATTCTCTATGCTAGAGTAGAGTGATTATTATCTTACAGTTTTCTGTCTTGATGTGATGCCCTTTTCCTGATTTATTTTTAAAATTTTATACCTGTTGGCATTTATGAGTTGCCACCTGATTAAGCACCTGCTCTGGGACATATGAGGCAAAAAGGAAATAAAGAGAATTTGTCATTGTTTTATTCCTCTAGTCCCAAGGCTGGTCTACTTTCTTCATTCCATCTTTTACAGTCATCCTCCTATTTTTAAAATTTGATATCCACAAGTTTTAGTTGTATATTGTGGAAAACCTAGAAAAACTTATGTCTTCTTCATCTTCCCCAAAGAAGAAGTATCCAGACTTTATTTTATAAAGATACTTCCTCTGGTAGTGATTCACAAAAAAAAAAAAAAAAAAAATTCTCTTAAAGGAAGTAAGGAAGTCTTATACAAATATCAATCTTAGCATGAAAACAAAAATTATGTTTTTTTTCTTAAGATTTTGATCTCCATTCTTTGGGCTCATTAATACTCTTGCACTGAAGGAAGAATAAAAGGTGCTGTGTTTAGTCCTGAATCTTGTCCTTTTTCTATGGTCAGTACAGGAACAAGAGCAAGAACTCTATCATGGTTCTCAAAAGAGTCAAAAATATGACAGTACCCACTATTGTTCTCCCCTTCTTTGTAACTAACATGATACATTCTTCCTAGTGGAGAAATATAAAGTAAATTCTCATCAATCGACAAGTGAAAATTGTCATGATTGACAACAGCTTTCTCAACGAAGATTAGATTCACTGTCCATTGAAGAAACAAATATGTGTTGCATACCTACCACATGCCTTGCACAATGGTCATAAGACGGATCTGGTTTCATGATGTGTAGGTTCAAGTGAAAAAAATATGGTGCTGGTTATTCAAAAGGAGGAGAAATTCCATTAAAGGTACAAGGTACTAGCACACACAACTCTTTTTATTTCACTCTCCTTTTTGACCTGTTCTAGGACACTTCATTTGCTAGTTAGTGTCATGTTCTTTCGGGCAATGGGATACTCCACTTCCTATGCATTGCATTTTACCATTGCACCATTTTCACAACTCACAGTGGACAGGCCACCCTGAGAGATTATAGTTTCTGTGCTAGAGCATGCTAGATACCTACTTACAGGTGGATGAGAGGTTTGATAGTAGCCCTTGAATGTGCCCCATTTCTCCCTTCCTTGAATAAAGACAGATGCCACCATGCCTCACCCTATGACCCAGGATTCCACATATCTAATCCCCAGCACACAGGCACCTACAGGGTTGAGGGACACCAGGGAGGATATCAAGAAGTGCCAAGGGTTCTAAAAAGGGGAGAGTGAGTAGTTTAGTCCATGCCAGGGAGGAAGTCAGGAGGCAGCATTGTGGGTCAGCCAAGGCTCCAAGCCTATGACACATGCGCCAGGTTCCACTGTGCTTCAGTTACAAATAATAATAATAATTCAAGGATAAATACATTGAGAATTTTACTTTGATAACCATAAAGCATTAAACTCCAATCAAGGTATCCTTCTCAGGTTTGAGCCCCGTGATGGATGGCACTGTTTTCATGCCATGAAGCTGGCTCTGGGACTAGGGAAACAGTAGAGTTATGCCTTGAGATTCTTTCTAGAACTTCAAAGGAACTGGTTAAAAAATGAAAACTTGAGTCTTTTAAACATATATTTCATGTGTTTT
This sequence comes from Marmota flaviventris, assembly GCF_047511675.1. Taxonomy (NCBI): domain Eukaryota; kingdom Metazoa; phylum Chordata; class Mammalia; order Rodentia; family Sciuridae; genus Marmota; species Marmota flaviventris. Next base: position 67,614,420 of record NC_092512.1, read on the forward strand.
GTTCACACACACTCAAGAAATCTGACTATTTTTTAACTAAATTGTCGTGTTGTTTTGACATTTGGAAGACATTAACGCTTTCAAGTGGCTTTGATGAGATGGCTCTGCTGACTTTCCTTACTTCATCATATCTTGGTATTATGGTAAAGACATGTATTTACTCTCATAAATTTCTTAGTGATCCCATTATTATTCTGTAATTATGCCTTCACGACAGAAACTAAGTTCCATTACTCAGTAGGGACTATTTTATTTCTTCTAGAGAAAAGAAGCTACAGCATATTTACTGTCAATGGTGAAGTGAAAATTCTCAAATGGCTTTCATCAACATCCTTATTCTTATTCTTCTCATTTTGTTTAGGAAGGTCTTAGTCTATTTTAATCATCAGTTTTATTCAATGCAATACTGCATTAGTAGATCCATCTACACAGATGGCCAACTGAGTTGGATAACTTATCTTCAAATTTCTTTCTGGTTTTCTTGTAAAAGATACATTTTCAAAAGATAAGTTAAACATTCAAGGTCAAACTGTTGATTTAATAATTCACTTTGAAGCTTGATCATGAATTCTAATTTTTAAAATGTATTTATTTTATTTATATTTTCTTGTATTAGGAATTGAATCCAGGGCCTTTGACTTCATAGGCAAGTGCTCAATCACTGAGACACATCCCCAGCCCTTTTTTAGAATTTTGTTTTGTGATGGGATCTCACTAAGTTGCAAAGGCTGGCCTCAAACTTGTGATCATCCTGCCTCAGCTTCCCAAGTAATGGGGATTACAGGTATGCTCCTTGCACTCAGCAATTCTAATGTATTTTATTAATGTCAGGGTGTTATAATCATTTTTGCAGAACACTGTCCTGTTCCTCTATCTGACTTACCACTAATGTTTAGATTCAGTCTTTCAATGTTGCGAAGTATTATTGTTTTCATTTTCTGGAAAAGGACATGGAGGCAGAAAGAAGTTTAATAATTTGCCTGAGAAAAGTGAGAATGGTATAGTTTCTTCCATTCAAGTTCTTCCCGTTCTGCTGTGTCTTCTCCCCAAAATGTCCTCTCTTTGCAAAGATAGTGTGAATCTTTCTGCTAATTTTTTAGAATTTTGTTTTAAAGACAGTGATACTCATGGATGATTGGGTGACCCAAAACTTATTTTTTCTGTTGTTTTCTACATTCGTTTATATATTTAACCATTACAATATATAAAAATACCTTAAATCAACAATAAAGCAAGTTTAAAGGGACATTTGAAAGACTTGGCTTATAATATTCACCCACTTGTCTTAGAAATAGTGAAATATGACTCTTGATAAACAGACTTGTCCATAGTGGAACTCATGCATGGAAAAGCTAGTTACTGAAGCACAAAATGGATCTCTTGATAAGTGGGTTCTCTGAAGGTATCCTCTGGCACCAACCTCAAAGACAATATGCTAATTAGTCTACAGGTAGATTAGTTTTAACATTTGCACCACACAATTAATTTAGGTTATGGTTATTGTTTTCCGTTTTTGTTCTAGTGCTTCTCTGACCGATTCTATAACTTTTAAGTAGAATGTTCCTGAATATTTGAATTTCTAAAAATAGAAGTTCCAGGATTACCTTTTCTTAAGTAATAAGAGGGCATTTGAGGTATTCAAAGTGTTCAGGACATGCCACCCCCAAATGTACCCCCTTGGTATATTGTTTACTTTGAGCTTAAGACACCTGAGAAACAGCAGTTACAGGAAAGGGTGTCTCATCTCCTCCTTTCTACCTAAAAACAGGCCAAAATGGACTGCCCCAGCTCAAATCCCTCTCTCTTGTCATTTCTTTACTATTTCTTGGTCACTTTCTTC